>NC_138221.1:54193968-54306164 GCF_964197995.2 Scardinius erythrophthalmus
TACGCCCGCAGCAGACGCAGGCTGAGTCTCTCCACCGCCCTGATGACTGCCATAAAATCAGCTGCCATAAAAATTGATTTGAAGCGAAAGAAAGAAAATGGAGACATACTCCAAAATAATTATACACATGAACGCTTAAACGCCACCGCGGTGACGCTGCGTGAGTTATGGCACATATTTACCCACAACACACCACTGTGACAGAGTACACACCATTTTAAAGCCTTTGTTATTGCGTTCATCTGTCTTCATGTTCTAAGATCAGCTTGATTCTCCTGCTTTTCTGACACTAAGTTTGTGCTACTAGGGGTATATTTTAATGTTACGTATCTCTGTGTAGTTTCCGTTATGATCTGTGTTGTTTGTTTGTGAGACGGGCCCGTGATGACTCTATCCACAGGGGCTCACAGTGAGGATGATATTGCTCACAGTCAGTAAAGCCTTTGACCTGCTGCTGTGTTGTTCATTAGCAATGGCGATTTGCTCGGATCTGCCACTCAAGGAAAAGGGGAGAGAATGAAAGAGGAAAGCCGTGTTTGTAAACCTGCGGTAAGACACTCAAATTCAGCGAAAACTTCCTTCACACAACCAAACAGAATTTTGCACAAAAAAAAGCCACATTTCCAGACAATTATAGACTTATGAAAACCTGTGACTACACATAAGTCAAATTCTATGTTAAAGTGGTAAGTTAATGTAATATTTATGCACAATCTGGTATGATCAATCGAATGAACTAAATTACAAATCAATATTTTATAAAATTATGATGGATGGATGGATGGATGGATGGATGGATGGATGGATGGATGGATGGATGGATGGATGGATGGATGGATGGATGGATGGATGGATGGATGGATGGATGGATGGATGGATGGATGGATGGATGGATGGATGGATGGATGGATGGATGGATGGATGGATGGATGGATACAAATATACTTAATATACAAATTAAGAAAAATATTTCCTGGCAGTATATATTACTTGAATTTCAACTCATCATTATTTATATATCAGATGTTATATCACAACATGCAAAAGAATAAAAAGGTAATTTATCAAATTGCTTTTATTGGCATATAAAAGCAATAAGCCGCTTTGCATTACACTGATTTTACCATGGTTAAGGGTATATTA
This sequence comes from Scardinius erythrophthalmus, assembly GCF_964197995.2. Lineage (NCBI taxonomy): Eukaryota > Metazoa > Chordata > Actinopteri > Cypriniformes > Leuciscidae > Scardinius > Scardinius erythrophthalmus. The sequence continues at coordinate 54,195,112 of NC_138221.1, forward strand.
CTTCACACCATGCCTAACATAACGGTTGTAAAATAAATAAACTGATGTTGAGTGTATTTCTCCTCTTCTCTTTCACTTATACATGACATCCTGCAGAAATTGTCATTTTCTCCCCTCCCCGTCTCTCTTTTGTCTTCCCTCACTTCCTTTCTTCAGATCATATGTAATGTGCTTCATCACTCATTTGACTGTGGCCTCTATGTGACCCTGCAGAGTTCAGGTAAACCAGAGCATGTCCTTGATCTGACTCCCTTCACTCATTTGTCAGTCTCTACAATTCCTCATTCAGTCACACTCACATTCTTTTTTCCATTTCTATCTCTCCATAACACACTGTTTCTGTTCCTATCTGTATCTATCACACATATATACACAATGCAGGCATAAATACACAGAAACACACCTTCTCTTTCACACAGTCATCAAACATTTTCAATAGGTGTATAAAACATGTGGGTTGGTCAGCCCTGGGATAGTTCACCTAAAACTCTGTTTTTTTTTTATTTTTTTGTCCAAGTCAATAGGGTTGATCTGAATCAATGTTGTTCTAAACTAGGACTGCACAATATATCAAAACAAAATCAATATTATTAAGCAATACTAGCAATAATAATAAGAAGCAATACTCTGTATTTACAGAGACTCAGAATGGCTTCATTCATTTACTGTGAACCGAGCTGTTCTGAGACGCCGATGCCATCAGTTTCACTCTGAAACTGACAGTACATATTTTTATTTGCCAGTTACCTGTCAAAATTAAAGCTTGATGTTTTCACCATTTGAAAGTGAAGACATTAAGTACATTTTAGTATTGTAATTTTACAGTAAACATTTTTATCACTTTTTTTATTTTACAGTATATTACAATATACTTTTGTGAAATATTTTATAATAATAATAAAATTTGAATACCGGAAGGTGTATTTCGGTGTTTCCACAGAAGAAAGTAAAAAAAAAAAAAAATAAACGAGAGTAAGTAAATAATGACAATTAAAATTTTGCGTGAAATGTCCCTTTAAAAAGAGGTAGATTGTTTACTATTCCCTGCCTTCCCTATCGTCCAATCAAAGGCCAGAAACGCTGCTTAAGCCCCTCCCTTCACATTTATTTTCCTGTCCAAACTTGAGCAGTTTCTTTTGTTTGTTTCTGATTAACCTCTGTATGTTTATCTCAATTGCTCTGGTTATCTTTTTTGGCAACATAAATGGTTCGATAAAACCAATTTAACAGGTGTTACATGCACAGTGTAAAGACTTCATCCCTCCTCACTTCCAGTGGCTGTTCCATAAATATAAAGCGGACCCTGTCTGGTATGTGTATCCATCCCACCAGCACCTGACAAACGCAGTGACGAAAGACTAAGAGTCAACAGCACCTGTATCTGCTCTTATCCTGCCATCTTGGTCCAGTGTCCATCTCTCTTGTGTTATCTTGCCCTTTCCATTCATCCTGCTGGATGGATGCCTCTAAAATCGAGGGGAGACAGAGGCGCGGTTCACGGGGGATTGTCTGGTGTCATCGGGACAATAACGACCCCTTTACCATGGTGATGAATGATTGGCGGTTTACTGTGTGATTTGTAGGGGGGGCGGGAGAACAAGGTGCGATGGAGGCCACGGGTGGACGAGGCGTTAACGGATAGACTTTCTGTCTCCGCCTAGGACGAGACCCGTCCCGCCATCACCTCAGGCCAAACCTCAAATTCCTAGACAGAAAGGAGGGTCGATGATAGACGAACGTTGGTGGAACAGGAGATGCTAATGAGATCTGACAGATCTGTCAAGTGAGGGTCTTTGTTCCATTCCCGCCACTTTGTTTTAAGAGTCCTGGCATGTGCAGGCACACAAACAGACGTCATGAGGAAAGATTGCTGACTGAAAACGTGAAAACTCAGGCTCTTTCTTTTTGTTCTGCTGTTGGTAAACAATCATTTGTTTTAAGTTCAGATAGAAGGTTTTATCATGCATCTCATCTGCGTCTGTCTATCTGGCTGTCTATCCATCCATCTGTGTCTGTCTGTCTGTCTAGGTCTATGTCTGTCCATCCATCCATCTATCTGTCTTTCTTTTTGCTCTGCTGTTGGTAAACAATCATTTGTTTTAAGTTCAGATAGAAGGTTTTATCATGCATCTCATCTGCGTCCGTCTATCTGGCTGTCTATCCATCCATCCATCCGGGTCTGTCTGTCTGTCCATCTATCTGTCTATCTATCTGTATTGTCCATCTGTCTATCCATCCATATGTCTATCTGTCTGTCTATCCATCCATATGTCTATCTGTCTGTCTATCCATCTATATGTCTATCTGTCTATATCTGTCTTTATGTCCACCTGTCTATCCATCCATCAGTCCTTCCATGTCTGTCAAATTTATCCGTCCATCTGTCATTTTAGTATTATTTATACTATTATAGTATTACTATTGAAGTAGTATGTATTAATATTTTAGCTTTTATTATTTTTTTTATTTTTTTTACTAAAAAACTAAAACAAGTTTCCAATGCAGCATTTTTAATTTTAGTTGAAGTCTCAACTAAAGTTTTTCTCAGTTTTTCCTCAAATATTTTTATTCAGCTTTATTTAAATGACCAAAAACTATTTTAGATCTAGACAGATCTTTTGAAACTTCAGGCTTGTTTGACTTTTTTTATTGTCTAAATAAATCTTTATTTAACTACATTATTGACCAATTTCCCTTTTCTAACTAAAATAAAAAAAATAAAAATAAAGAAATGATCTAAATCAATTCATTTAAATTCTACATCCTTGTAGTCAAATTCAAATGACAATTTAAACCATGTTTTTTTGTTTTTATCCAGTTTTCTTCTAGTTGCAGGTGGAGGGACAGATGAAAGGAAAAGTGTAAGATCAGAGTTTTCATGTAGTGGGGTCATTCTGTGGGGTAGAATTACCCTCATCAAACCTTCCTCTTTGGTCAGAAGCAACTTTGAGGTCAGTCTGTTTCACCTTGACCGGATCTACTTCTCAAACAACCAAGGCTTCACATGCCACTTGCAGAAGTTAAAGTGTAATTTTGCTGCAGGCAAATTTAGTCCTCTGAGAAACTCACTCATATGGTAATGATGCACCTGTTGCATAGCTTTGAGGTAATACAACTACACAGTATGCAACCTGAGGCTATACAATCCAATCTATATAGGTGTATATTATATAATATTACATTATAGTATAGATTTTATAGTATATTGTAGATAGATAGATAGATAGATAGATAGATAGATAGATAGATAGATAGATAGATAGATAGATAGATAGATAGATAGATAGATAGATAGATAGATAGATAGATAGATAGATAGATAGATAGATAGATAGATAGATAGATAGATAGATAGATAGATAGATAGATAGATAGATAGATAGATAGATAGTGATTATAAGTCATATATATGATATGGAAAAGCTGACCTTCTCTTTACAATTAAATATGGATACATTTTACAAGTACTGGTTAAAATGGCTAATGTATAGGAGTAGGGATTGAGCATTAGGAGATATTGTGAGTGTAATGCTAAATATTATTATTTTTATTTTATTCATTCTTTTCTCATTTACATTTTATTGGTAATACTGTATTGAGAACCTCTTTTTTTTCTTTTTTCTTCAGTATGTAAAATACTTATCCAATGAAAACATTCTGGATTTGTATGTTGTATGGTGGGACCTTGAACCTTTTATTGACTTGAAAGGACAATTACAATTATTCTCCTGATATTATTATGAAGGAAGGAAAAGAGGGGGGAAAAGAAGGGGAAAAGCTATTTCTCTCTCCTCTCACTTCTTTGAGACTATTGGAGAGTAACCCCTGATTTGACAATAACAGTTTATGAACAACATAATTGTATGTTATACCCCTAGTGACCTGTTTGTTCTGTTCTTTTGTGTTCTACTAAAATCCATATAAAACAATAAAAAATAAAAATTGGAAAAAAAAGAATATACTTTAAAAAATAATTTATACCTGTGATGCAAAGCTGAAATTTCAGCATCATTACTCCAGTCTTCAGTGTCACATGTGACATCCAGTCTATCACATGATCCTTTAGAAATCATTCTAATATTGTGATTTATTATGAGTGTTGGAAACAGTTTTGCTGCCTCATATATTTGATGAATAAAAGGTTAAAAAGAACTGCATTTATTCGAAATAAAAAAAATATTTTCTAATAATATAAATCTTCTTTACTATCACTTTTTATCAATTTAACACATCCTTGCTGAATAAAAGTATTGATTTATTTAAAAAAAAGAAAAAAAATGACTGACCCCAAATTACTGACCAGTATGTATATTGTTGTTACAAAAGATTTCTATTTTTAAAAAATTTGCTTCTTTTTTTTATTTTTTTTTTATTTTACTTTTTATTCATCCAAGTATCCTAAAAAAGTATCACAGGTTATGAAAAAATATTAAGCAGCACAACTGTTTCCGACTTTGATAATGAATCATCATATTAGAATAATTTCTAAAGGATCATGCGATAGACTAGATAGAGTAATGATGCTGAAAATTCAGCTTTGCATCACAGAAATAAATGATAATTCAAAGTATAATACATTGAAAACCAATTATTTTAAATTGTAATAATATATCACAATATTAATTTTTTTTTCTGTATTTTTTATCAAATAAATGCAGGCTTGATGAGCAGAAGAAACTTCTTTCAAAAACATTAAAAATAGTAATGTTTCCAAACTTTTGACCTGTACTGTATACACACACACACACACACACACACACACACACACACACACACACACACACACACACACACACACACTGTGTATATAGGGTGTTGATGTAAAATGAGTAACAATTTAATTATATTACATTTATGTTAAACACTATTCAATCACTACTCAACAGTGCATAAGCTCATGGTATCGTCCTCCGCTACAGAAGGCACAAACAGACACACAACTGCTTTTCACTAGCAAATTAATTTAATAATTGCCACTAGGGGGCAAATTGTTGTATCTAGAATTTGCAGAGATTTAAACAGTGGTAGCAAAACATACAAGGACCACACACTAAAACAGCATATCAAATAACATTTACACTCACCCATTAGACAAACATGCACAGAGCCATATAGACCTCATATGTATGCATTGTCACTGGTTTGCTTGAGCGACTCATTGTTCAACACCAGACTCATCTGCACAGAGGCAGTCACATCAGAGACGACCACATCTCTCTCTCAGTCTTTCACTTAAGTGATTCCCAACAACACGCATACACAAACACACACAACTGATCCTCAAAAACTGGCGCATGGATATGATGAACATCACTGACAGCGTCTGATCTCATCCAACACAACCAGAGATGGAAAATAAATCAGATACTTTAAGGGACCACCAAAGAACCTTGGTCTTCCTCTTTTGGGGACCTTTGACATTCTTCACTAAAACTGATTGATCAGGAATCACAACACACAAAGATCACATAATTCAAGATGCCAAAGTGACATGGTTTCTAGTTGTCCTCTTAATTTTTTATTATTAGTTTTTTTTTTTACAAAATTGCTAGTTACAAGATTTTAATGTTATTGAAGGTAAACTGATGCATGGCACTAAGGGGATTGACAGCCATAAAACACATATTTAGGGATGCACAATATACAGTATGAAAACCATATAAGTTGCTCTTAATATAAGCGATTATTTTTAATAATACGTTTATAAGTTTTTATAATAAGTACTGTAATGTTTTTTTCTAATTTATTTTTTGTATATGTTTGTTTATTATTATGTTGTGTTTATTTTTATTTATTTATTATTATTTTTGTTTTATTTGTTTAGTATTGGCCAATGTAGGATATTTATTCAATATAAATAATAAATAAAATATTTCAACAACAAACACCCACAGGTATTAGCAGATACATTATTTAAAAAAAAAAAATCAATTGAAATATTTTAAAAATTAAAAATTAATTTATTTCTTATTAATATTTCTGTGTTGTTTTCAGTATTGGCCAATACTGGACATTTTTTAAAGCAGAAAAAAAAAACCAGATAACCGATAAAAAAATATTAGATGTTTAATTGGTTTGGACTATTTTAAGAATTAGATAATCATCTAGCAGTAACTTAAAGGGATAGGCCTAAATTATGACAAAGATTCATCATAGAGTTACTTTCACAAGACATTATTGGGAAAATGTAGTTTCACATTTCTCGTATTTTCCTTTTATCCATTTATTCTGCCCGTCTTTCTGTCAAGCATACGGCCTCTCTCTCTCTCTCCCTCTGCTCTGTTTGTTCAGTGGTCCCTCTGTACCTCTCTGCCTTTGTCAGAGCTAATGTTCTCAAATGGAGGGAAATTAAAGCAGGGAAGCCATGCGTGTCGCACACTAACTCTTCCCCCTGCGGGCCTATTGGTTTGCAGCATGCATACTGATGAAGGCACATGGTTCCTAGCCTTTGTTGCGCCTTCACACCTCTGAGAGGAACCAGCTCGCTCTACACAGTCACATGCATGAAATATACATGCAGAACAGAGAGGGAGAGACGACCTGAATTTATTGAGGTACTCATTCATATCAACAAATATGCACACACAAACACACACACCAGTATGTTCATAAAGAATGCCTGTTGCACATAAAAATGCCACCTAAAACTTTAACATGCGCTGATATTCACAAATCTGAGTCGATTCTGAATATCCAGGATTCAAAATCCAATTTAAACCTGGAAATAAAGTTTGAGGATTTAAGGTCAGATGTTTTTGCAGACATGTGGTGTTCATGCAGTTCGAGAACTGCTGGCAATAAAGCAAAGGGAGGACAATCCAACTTGTGTGTGTGTGTGTGTGTGTGTGTGTGTGTGTGTGTGTGTGTGTGTGTGTGTGTGTGTGTGTGTGTGTGTGTGTGTGTGTGTGTGTGTGTGTGTGTGTGTGTATACGAAATGTATGTATGTATGTATGTAATATATATATACACACACACATAAATACATATATAACTATGCTTTCTATTTACTGACCTTTTTCTCCTCTACCTTCTCTTCTCTTACAAATACAAAAACATACACTGAATGTGGGGCTACAGCGGGAGGTATGACAGTGTTGATTTGTGAGGTTTCCTGCTGCAGTGCTGTGAAGTTTGGGGACAAATCAATCTGATCCCCGCACAGACCTGTCTGCCTCTCTTATTGAAAAATGACCTCTCAGAACAGATCAACTGACATGGAGACAAGCTGTGTGAGTGTGTGTGTGTACATACAGAGAGAGAGAGAGAGAGAGAGAGAGAGAGAGAGAGAGAGAGAGAGAGAGAGAGAGAGAGAGAGAGAGAGAGAGAGAGAGAGAGAGAGAGAGAGAGAGAGAGAGAGAGAGAGAGAGAGAGAGAGAGAGAGAGAGAGAGAGAGAGAGAGAGAGAGAGAGAGAGAGAGAGAGAGAGAGAGAGAGAGAGAGAGAGAGAGAGAGAGAGAGAGAGAGAGAGATAAGATAGTGTGTAAGATCTAAACCAGCATGTACGGGTGTTTGTGATAGTGTCAGAACTAGGCAAGAATAACAATCCACCTTGCAAAAACTTGCAAAAATTGTAAAGTTATTTTTGAAAATGCTTTTTAATTATGTTTTTCTTTTGCCATTTTATTATTATTATTATTTTACAAAGCACCGTTATATAAAATATAAAAAAAAATTCTTTGATGGTTTAAAAATACATTTTATTTAGTACAATTAATTGTAAAAAATAAAGGATATGAAAAAATGTTCAAATAATCATGCCACTGAACTCTAAATAAATATGGTAATAAGGGACACCTCATTGAAGCTTAAAGTACCACCTTTATGTTTTATTCATAGTCGGCACAGCCCCAGTTGCTAATAAAGGCAACATGTCTCACTAAAGGTCTATGTCTCACCCCGATATACTCACAGCGAAGTTCTTTTTCGTTCTTTAAAAATATAAAAAAAAAAGTTTGCATACCTTTGCAGCAAAATTAATATGTATGAATATAAGTGCTGCGCTTTCCTCTCAAAAAATAAATAAACACGTCAAAAATTACAGCGGTGAAAAAACAGCAGTTAAGAAAGCATCTCATAGTGATCTGAATATGTTTTCTTGAGCTCTGCAATTCGGCATTCAAGTCAAGTCACGTTTATTTATATAGCACCTTATACAATAGATTACTTTAAAGGTGCTGTATGTAATTTTTTTTTTTACTGTACTAAAGCATAAAAGATAGTGCAGATATTTAGGAAACATGCTAAGTTCACATACTTGTTTCTCTAAAAAAAAAAACGCTGCAACCAGTTATTTCTACTTTGAAATGTGCGTTCCGTGTTGGAATGTCACCCTGTGTCCCAATCAAGCGGCAACCTCCTGTCTCTCTCTTGAAACCAACACGGAAGTGAATTCAACGGCAATTCATCAACTGGCCGCTTGAGGCTGGGTGCAGAAGTGAGTCAAATCTGCATCTCCCCCATGTTAAAATACCCAACTTTACAGCAGAAAAAAAACACGTTTACAGCCTGGTGCAAAAAGTGGCTTTGGTCTATATAGCTTATTTTTCCCTTCACGACAACTGTGAGGGGGGTGAATGTTTTTATAACTCATCCGTTTACATTATATTAAGCCTTAAAGTTCTGCATAATTAAGGGTGTCCACTTTAGAGTGACGGGTGGATTCCCGCTGCAGTGGTCATTAGTCATCATTAGCCGTTTGTCTGCTGTCTGTTAGCCGTCACGTTACCTCAGCTAATTGTCTGACTGTAAAAATAAATAAATTCGGGAGTGACGCGCTACCAAGATGGCGACGGTCGGCCATGCGCACTTTAGGCTTCAAAAACTGTCTTCAGAAACCTACGGGTGACGTCACGGACACTACGTCCATATTTTTTTACAGTCTATGGTCCCAATATACATACTATCCTTCCTAAATAGTGTGTGAGATAAGTGTGTCCCAAAGCATAGTATGTTGATAAGAGTATATCAAAAGTCCCCGGATGGTCTACTACATCCATGCACACTATAAAGCAGGGGTCTCAAACCGCGGGCCATTTACGCCCCCCCCTCCCCCTCTGTCCAGCCAACAACTGATGTAAAAATATATAACAATCCGGCCCGCAAAATATAATTTAATTATTTTTTTCTAGTTGTTTCATGCCAATTTAAACTACCCATTCATATTAAATTGAAACGCATGCCGCCATATTTGATAAGAGAGCTGATTTTGGTCCAAGTAGGTTTATTTGTTGTTTGGCTGCGAACGAAAATATGTCTCTTTCCAAACCGAAAAGGAAAGTGGATAAGGTGGATGATGAACAGACAGTTTCAAGAAAGATGAACATTGCAGTATTTTTTTGTGGAGTTTAATGGAAATGCTACCTCTGTCTGATGTGCAAAGAAAAAGTTGCAGTCCTAAAGGAGTATAATCTCAAGTGTCATTACTCGACTAAACATGGAGAACATTATGAGAAGTACCAGGCAGACGAGAGGGAAAAAAAAGAGCCACGAAGTTGAAGAGAGAGCTAAAGTCCCCGCAAAGCCTTTTCCACAAAGCCAAAAAGGATGCTGATGCTGCAGTTGAAGCAAGTTATGTGGTGAGTGAGTTGATCGCTAAAGCCGGAAAGCCATTCACTGAAGGGCAGTTTATGAAGGATTGCATGTTGACAGTCGCTGATATTCTATGTCCAGAAAAGAAGGGCTTGTTCAACAATCTCTCTCTATCAGCAAACCAACACGATCTCATGAAAGTGCGCATCTATAGCAGAAATTTAATTTCTCGTGCAATTTATACTCCAAAAATAGTTTTTGCACACATATGATATGCACTGTAAACCCCTTGAGTGGGATTAGGGGTGTGGAGGGCGCTATAAAGTGCGCATCACATGCACGCAAAAACTATTTTTTGACGTATAGGCCTAAATGGCACGAGAAAACTCATTGTTAAAATAAAGTAAGGGAAAAAGAGTTGCACTAACTGTTACAATTATATTAAATATATTGTATCTGAAATATAGTATAGTATTTAAATATAGTATCTGTCTATTACTGATGTTTACATTTGTTTTTAAAGGTATAGTGGAGGATTTTCCCGAATTTTAGATAAGAACCGCCCTCTCCACTTTTTGAAAAAATGCACATGCGCAACACTCTACCTGCTCCCGAGAGGGAACGCCTATTAAACGTGTGCACGAGAGAGCATGCACGAGCTAATCATAGCTTAACTTTTACTAGCAGTGATTTTAAATGGATTTCTCCAAATAGCATGCCAAACTTAACCTGTCAAGTAGAAACTTCGCGACTGAGGCAACCTGTGTTTTGAGCGCACGCCATCGTGTGAATCGTGTGCACGAGCACGAACGACGGCCTTACGTAAACATATCACCAGAATGATTGACACTACTTACCAAAAGTCTTGATGATCCACCCGGAAAAAGAAAATCCTCCGCTATACCTTTAAGTATGACAAAAATATGTTAGTTACGGAATTTGAAGTAAATAAGAGCTAACATTCTGAAGTGAAGTACATTTTCAAAAAAATATTGCACTTTCTTGTGCTTGAATGTTAAAATGGGCCTCCAATGAGGTGTCATTCACAGCAATGGCCCCCAGCCAATTTGAGTGAGAGACCCCTGCTATAAAGGCTACAACCCATTGAGCTTTGGAGGAGGATTCGGTTCAGAACTAAAAGTTTAAAGTGTTAAACTACAAAACATGGCGGATATGCACAACCGACGGTGAGAGGTGTAGATAAAGGAGTGACTAATAATCAAAGTTTAACCTGATAAAAAAAAAAAAAAAATGTAATGTTATTCGTGTTATATTTCATCTGCAATAACAATGAGGACTTTTATAGAGATCCGTTTGGCCATTAACTTTTATATGCATTAATATGAGGAGAGTTCTTCACATGAAAGACCCGCGACTGTAGATCAACGTGCAACTAGATTTCTCTCACGGTAGGAAATGAAATGAAATGAAATGTGGAGGATTTGAACTGTGACAAGTTGATTGACAGGCCAGTTTACGGTAACAGGATGCGACAGAGCAACCATTTAAGACGCAATTGTGTGACGTGATAGTAAGTCCCAAATCTTGTCTACTCTTAAAAGTATGTACTTTTTCTTCAAACAAAAAGTACATACTTTTTGGAGATAGTATAAATAGGAGAATTGGGACACAGCATTTGTTTTTGTTTTGGTCTGTGTGAACCCCGCCCACTGCTAATTTACCCAATAGTATTTCAACAGCCCAGGTTACCAGTTGGCAGAAAACACAGCATATTGCAGCCATGGAAGCCAGCAAACAAACTGGGTCGGAGATCACAGATTCCACACAACCTAAAAGGCCTCAGCAATGCATCCATCTAAAAGCTCTGACTACAGCTGTATTAAAACGCCGAAAAAACAACTCAGTTTAGAGCTTGTTGCCTTCCATTCTCAATTGCGTCATTCCTGTTGCATATCCTCAATCTGAAACCAGCATGAGAGTTGAGTCTGAGGGAAAAAACTCCAATATTTAGAATTCTGATTGCAGTACCCAGTTCAACTAGCAGTCAATATTACATACTGCACCTTTAATACCAGCTACAGACTGTGCGATTTCAGCAATCCTATAAGATCATTACAAATCACACTGTATGCGACATGGATCTAATAAACTTGGGTACAAGTCAACTTGTGTGTAGACTGTACGATGATGACATCTATTCTATCGCAGGCTATGACAAAAGTTAGTATAGAAGAATAAAACATTATCAGCATTCGCTAGTGGTTAACAAATCGCACTTTGGTAATTGTGGTTTTTGTGCGCGCTGAAAAAAAGAGAAGAAAGCGAAAAAGGAGAATATGGACATGGCCATGGCTAGGAAAAGAGGCCAACTTGGCATGCCAATTTTGCAAATGCAGCTTTAGGTAAGTAGTTTCAAGTTTTAGCGGCATCAATACGCCAAAAGTTGCGCTGATCAATACGCCATTTCATGTTGCATTTTTATCGGCTAGTCAGTAGCTATAGGTTGTAGCAGCAAACATGCTGTGAGATGATCATGCTAAATTTCTGACACTATCAGAAAATTATCGCAGGCTATCTTTTGTCGCAAGACCGCGACAACGGCCGTCTTTGACCCTCTCACACTGTTAGGACCACCGTTTAGGAGCCACAACCACAGAAATAGCCACGACTGGTCATCTTTCGGCCGGGACAGACCAAAATCATACAATGTGTACCAGGCATAAAGCACGCAGCTTTACATTATTAAACATTAAAAAACAGTCAGTTACTCTCTCAATTACAACAGTTTCTACTAAAAAGCAGCTCTCCAGTGAGTTCATGTTTTTACTCGCGAACATCTGACCTTGATGGACTGAACAGAAGAAATCAACCAAGTCAAATCCAATCCAAGTCAAAGGCTTGTACTTATTACATAATCGCCACACACCAGTGGAAGTTCAAGTTGTTTACCAGCCGGAGCGAACTTTTCTGGAAAACTCACTTTGGCAAGCTGTTTCGAATTCCCGAAATGAACTTAGTTTTGGCCTGATTTTGCTCAAAACGACATTACACCGGTTCATTCTTCGATTCCGTTTTAAGTATATCGGGACTTTAAACCACACACCGATAACAGACAGTCCAGAATGAACAGAACAATTTAAAAAACTACAAGAAAGAGCACAAAGAAATCAAACAGAATGCTGGTGTATCAAGACGTGTTTTTCAAAGTTGAACCATTTTAACTTGACACACCATACAGTAAAAACAGCACTCATGGAGCGGGACACTATAAAACAATGTGAAGCGGCCCTTCTGTATGTACACACACCAACAACAATCTGTCTATATTAATCTGATTGATTGCAAGGTGTCATTGAGCTGGGGAAAGCCCATATATAAAAATTATTATTAACAAACAAACAAAAAAGGTCACACATCTAGTCCGAATGGCCCCTTAATTTATAGACATATTGACACTTGATTGCAAAAAAATATTGCTGTGGACGATATGCATATAAAACAATATATATACATATATCTTCTATGCATTGCTTTCAACTGGTACAATATTTTTTTGCCTTTAAATGATCTTCATTTGTAAGTTTTCTCAGCAAATACTGATTTCATTAATAAGCAGTTCACTTAATTTTAATGGATTGATTGCTCTAACTGTTCCTGTTTTTATAAAAGCAAAACTGTTTCTTCTGAATTTCTTCTTTACATAACTGCCCACCCAAACACTTCAAAAACCAGGTGACCTATAACTTCAAAAACATCTCTGTATTAATAATTCATTTCTAATGCTGTTCAACTCAAAACCAACAGACCTTCGACCCCTTAGGCTCTGCGCAAGGCTTAGTGCTAATCGCAAACTTCGCCATAAAACTTTTTTTGACTAGTCACCCGCTCTGTTCCCCTCCAGCGGTCCATGGCCGACCCTGCGGCTACACTTGTCCTCTCGGGCCGCCGGGGTCAGCCATGTTGCTCCGAAGTGGGTCCAGTCGCCCGCCTCCCTGGTGCTCGGGTAATGGGCTGGCAGGAAACCGGCTTCCTCCGAGCGCTGGAGACACTGTAAAACGTTAATGGCTCACCGTGGGGATCCGCGATTGAGCCGGGGCCCCCGAACCAACCCCATTATTCATTAGACGAGAACGTTATTTATTGCCTCCCGGCACAAACACAACAAGCCAATTAATAATTAAGCATTTCTATCCGCCTCTGTACAGCTCGCGCAGATGAGGAGGACAGGAGATATGAACGCGAGCATGAGATATTGGCGGTCGTGAGCTGCATAACTTCAGCACTATTGAGGAAACCGCCAGTTAAGACCCAACCATTGTCTGGAGAGACTCGGAGCCAAATCCAAACGAAGCGGAGCGGAACCGTCGCTGTGGCTTTTGTCCAAAATCTAGCGCTCAAAATCCAGCCTCCTGTACATTTAGTAATGGACATCAATAAATAATGTTGAATATAAATCTGATGAACAGGGTGGGATCTGAGGCTTTTTTTATGAACTACAAGTCTTTCTGATTAAAAGAAAGAATAGATGGAGAGTGTCATTTATCTCAGTTTAACCATCTAAGGAGATCTGGATGCCCAGAATAAAACTACAAACATCTCTGCACAGGTTTTACAAGAAAACTCACATGAAGGGCTACATACATGCATGCATATGAAACTTAGCAACAGGGAAATGCAGATACACACTATGAGTGCGTCACATTTCTAGTTAAAGGTCACAATTGAAGGTCACACAACTAAAACGCATTAGTATCCACAAAAAGGAGCCTAAACCTCAAATTGCAGGCTTTAAACTGTCATCGCATGGCTTCAGTCAGATTTACTGAAATTGTTTTATGTGCCTGTCACTGTATGTTTAACTGGAAACTTGACCAACGTCTTTTTCCTGTGTGAGTAATTCACTTCTTTTTTTAATGTTGCTTCATAAAAGCCTATATTGAAAAGATTGTGTTGATAAATGGTTTATAGTGCATTTTCAGCTCAGTTTACATGTGCTTTGCAGTGAAATAGACTTGCGTTAAAACTTCTCAAAGACCTATATTTGTTTTAAACAGCAATTCACACAGCTAGTGCGAATGCTCTAACCGCTTTCTTTACTGTACAAAACTGCAACAGTTAAAGATCCTATATCACAACCAGTAAAGAAAAAAATCTGCAAAGAAAAGTTCTGTAAAGAAAGATCCTGCTAAGAAAAATGTTCTTAAATCGCAACCTAAACTTATTCAGTAGCTATAATATTCTTAGCATGCTCTATTAACACATTCACTAATAAAGCTATGCATATCTGTCTATCTGGTGAATGGGCCGTTTTACTAGCAGATGCCTGAGACGCGAGTTAAGACCTTTCACCCAAATCTTTTTTCAGTCTACTCTTCCTGTAAGTGCATCAGCTGACCTGTATCTTCAACTCCAGTATTGATCGGCTGTAGACCGGCTGCGGAGGAACGGCGGGGGTTTAGCCGGGATGTCGTCCTGAGATCGAGCCGAGGTCTGTATCCGCTTCAGGTCAACAGAATTCTGGATCAACTCCTTATCTGAAATAAAGTTACAGAACAATACGACTGAAGATTCTGAAGTGAAGCTCAAAAATTCAGCAGTGAATGTCTCAATACCGGAAAGTCCTTCCCTATTACACGAGTTTCAAAATAGTAAATACTTTTATTCAGCAAGGATGCATTAAATTGATCAAAAGTAACAGTAAAGACTTGTATAATGTTACAAATTATTTCCATTTCAAATAAATGCTGTTCTTTTGAATTTTCTATTACTCAAAGAAACCTCAAAAGTACACATGTATCATGGTTTCCACTAAAATATTAAGCAGCACAACTGTTTTCAACATTGATAATAATCAGGAATGTTTCTGGAGCATCAATATTATTATATTAGACTAATTTCTGAAGGATCATGTGACACTGAAGACTGCAGTAATGATGCTGAAAATTCAGCTTTGACATCACAGGAATAACTTACATTTTAAAATATATTCAAATAGAAAAAAGTTATATTTCACAAAATTACTGTTTTACTGTTTTTTGATCAAATAAATGTAGCTTTAGTGAGCATAAAATAAAGTGTATATAGGAAAAAAATGAAATTAAATTAAATATATAATTATGTACATCAATATATGAATATTAGCCATAAGTATTAAATGTATATTTTATTGTTATCTCTCACTCTCTTCAGTATTGCAGATATTGAACTTGAAAGCCAAAAAAGTCATGAGAGTTTTAGTCACAATAATCATGCAACTTAATTTTCAAAGATACAAACAATTAAAAAAATAATAATGAATTGTATCCTTAAAAACCACCTTAGCTCAAACATCTTCAGGAACTCATGCCCCCCTTAGTTTTAAAGGCCATGACGCTTCTGAAAGTAGACATTCAATTTCATGGCATATGAAGTTTACACTGATTTCAATGTATTATCGTGGCTCATCATTGTAAAGGTTTTTTTGTGAAGTTAGGGCAGTACTCGTTTTTTTGCCTATGTGTGCATGTGTGTGTGTTGCTCATTTGACTTTCTGCTCGATTGGTCAGCCTAATGTGGCCAGGCTCTGTCGCCCCTGGTAATTGTGCTCATTTCATTTTGGCAGCCTGCGAGGAGCCTGTCCATCACTACAAAGTATAATATATAACACTTATTCAGAAGAGTGTGTGTGCTCGTCTGTGAGAAAAGAGAAGAAAAAAAAAATAGGACACCAAACGCTTGTATGAAGACGTAAGCATGTGAATGGATGTTTAATCAATTACACTAATGACATTAAATGAATATATTTAAGAAGCTTGTGTGAGAATAACAAAACTGCCATTAGTGAGAATAACTAAAAGTAATGATGCTACATTCTAGCTTTTATACAGCTTACTGTAACTACAGACTAGCTTTTACAGAGCTACGGTCTCTAATGATTAGGAGTGTAGAACAACAAAAAGCTACGTTGCTATTTTTTTATTTTGCACATGCAGCTTTACAAGCGAGAACTGAGGAAATGAGTCAAACACAAAGCACTGGGAATTCTGATTCAATTTAGTGAATCAGTTCATTATGATGATTCATTTAAATGAACTAGTACGAAAACAAATAATTGTTTTTCTTTCTTTTTACAAATAGCTAATATACTGCTCTGATTGAAATAAACATCTGATAGTAATATACTGGGAAAGATAATAGCTTATAACTTCACTTGCGACATGGCTTCAACTGCAGAAAGGCTACAGTGATGTCATCAACATCATCATTATCGTGAAATCTTTTCATTTGCTAAAAAAAAAAATTGCTTCCCTGACTTGGAGCAAAAAGGCTGGATAATTAAGTTTTAAGACATGCCATAAATGTGTGTGAGAGCATGTGCATCTGTGCATACGAGTGTGTGTTTGTGTGTGTTGTAGCTCATCTCTCCTGGCCATATGGGGCACAGGAGAGGAACCCTGCACACAGATGGCAGATCGTACAGCATTTTATCTTCCATCTATCTCACGATCATCTCTTTTATCTCTCTCTCTCTCTCTCTCTCTCTCTCTCTCTCTCTCTCTCTCTCTCTCTCTCTCTCTCTCTCCTACAGAGTCAACTTTCATACACACACACTCTTGTTTTCCTATCTTTGTGAGGACTCTCGTTAAGTATAACAATTTTTATACTGTACAAACTGTATATTATACCCCCTAACTCTAAACCTACCCATTTATTAATCCATTCCCTCATGGGGATCGCTGGTCCCCACAATGTAGATGCCCCCACAGGTTTTACTATCCTTGTGGGGGCATTTGGTAGTCACAATGTAATATAAACCTGTACACAGACACACACACACTTTATCACAAACAGTCAACTTTCATGCACAAACAATTCTCAATATTATTACAATTACATACATACACACTACTAAAGCCACTCCTATTCCTACATCCACAAAGACGGATAGTTGACATGAAATTTCAAGCAATGACTGCTGCACTTAATCTAAAACCATTAAATACTCCATTTGATTATTATGTGTTATGCAATTGCTCCTTATATCTACCGGTTTTTGGGGTAACGCATTACAAGTAACTTAGGTTACATAATCAGATTACTTTTTTAAAGTAACGAGTAAAGTTACTTAAAACGCATTACTTTTAAATTTGAAACAAAATATCAGTTACTTTTTATTCATTTCACGTTTGGTGTCAAAGGGCCTTTAGAACAGAACTTTTTTTTTTCTGTTATTAAAAAACAGGCAAGCAAGCCCAGCCTAGGTGAGAAAAAGTAACCTAACGCATTACTTTCCATAAAAAGTAACCAAGAAAATGCAATTAGTAACTTTTTAGGGAGTAATGCAATATTTTAAAAAAGTAGCTAACTTTCCCCAACGCTGTTATCTTCTATTACAATTTTCTAATATGTCCAATTAAAAATGATTATAAAATTATTTATATATAAAATGTATTTATAAAAAAAAAATTAAACAAAATGCACAATGTCTTAGTATTTAGTTGGAGCACCTTTTGCAACACTCAAAGTGCATGAAGTCAACAAGTTTGTGTAAAACCTGATGATCATGTTCTCCAGCATGATTTGAGATTATCCAAACAGCATCTTGAGCTTCAGTGGATGCAAAATCGTCTGACCTTCTGTAAAATGTAGTTCACATTACAAAATTGCTTTTCATGATCGATGAATATTGCAAAATCTTACATATTAAATACATTTTAATATATAACTATATACAACTTTAATTTTCAAAAACTTGATTCTCAGGTTTAAATGGGATTGTTGAGAATATTGACTTTTTGGATTCAGTTGGGGGAAAAAAGCATTCATTTAATGCAAGTTAATACCCTTCACCCACGTCTCTGTCACATCTTTATTCATTTATCACGTAACCTATGTACGTAAATTACATATACAAATAATTTACAATCTTTACACCAACAGTTATGAAGATCTATTGAATGTGACTAGTTAAATTACTTAATTAATCAGTCTTAACTTGCAAACGTCATTAGAAATCTTTAGCCTATACCTATCAGCATCATGAAATTAAGACACAGATTCTGTAAGGTAAGAATAAGAATAAATTCCACCCCCAAAACTGAACACACACACACACACACACACACGCATGCAAATGTCACTGTATTAATTTCATAGTGGCTCATCATTTTGATGAAGTAAAAGAGAGGGGGGAGAGGGAGGACAAAACAAGCTGTGCACAGCCGGGAGGGAGAAAAATATCACATTTTCCAGGTGATGAATTTTTCCAATTTCTCGCAGACAAGTACATAAACTCGTTCAATTAGGAGCAGAATCTGGAAATGAGGGACTGTGGACGGTTGGAGAGCCCGAGCCCTGATGGCTAATTTTATTGAGTGGAAAATTGAATCAAATTGTTTCATTGAAACAATCAGCCTGTACTCCTTATATTCCACTCAACACAGACACAAACACATGCAAAAAATAAATAAATAAACAAAAAACACCACTATACGGTTCACACTCTTTTCTTAAATGGATCAATTGAGAGTTGAGAGCTCAAGAGCCCAAACTTTCACAGCCTGTCACTTCCCTTTGACAAAACAAGGTGCATATTAATTATATTAAATGAAAACCAACAGATTTCTGACAGTAGAGGAGACATAACTCTGGTCATTTCCATGCATGCCGAGTCGACTCAGTCTCTGTCCTCAGCGGGACATTAGAGCGGGTCTTTGGTGCCCTTTAACTGTAAACTGTCCATCTGTTCTGCAGCGTTAAGCTTGCCAGCGCTTCCCTCCGAGGGTCACATACTGAAGCAGACATCAGAAGAGAACTCCTTGTGGTTTCACATGAATACATTTCACCAATGAGATCCCCTCTAATAATGAGGCTTCATTCTGTATTAGCAATAAGTCCAAAAGGAGTTGGTCTGTGTAACAGACCCTGCAGAAATAACTTATTTATATGGTCAATATATATCTTATATAACATAAAAGAAGTGGAGAGAGCTAATGTATTCACTGAGCTCATAGGCCTGCATCCAAATAAATATGCTGTGAAATTAAATATTAACCACATGAATACATTACATTTATTTAGTGCACTAACTTCTGTTAAAAAAAAAAAAAAAAACAGGGATTCTTTATTGAGCACTTTATCA
Organism: Scardinius erythrophthalmus; assembly: GCF_964197995.2. Taxonomy (NCBI): domain Eukaryota; kingdom Metazoa; phylum Chordata; class Actinopteri; order Cypriniformes; family Leuciscidae; genus Scardinius; species Scardinius erythrophthalmus. The sequence goes on from NC_138221.1 coordinate 54,214,720, forward strand.
TGGTCTTTTACTTGCATGGTCTTGGCTTTAGAAATACTCTAACAGTTTCCCATTACGCATTATTTCATAGTCATTAACATAATCATCAATGCATATATTATTATTATTATTATTTTAATCATTTATCACAATTTCCACTGGCCAAAGCTTAACCACACTCTTAAAAATAAAGGTTCCAAAAGGGGGTTTTCGCAGTAAAGGCATAGAAACAACATTTTTGATTCCCCAAAGAACCTTTCAGTGAACAGATCTTAAAAGAAAGATTTTTTTTTTCTCAGTGTGAAGAACAATTTAATAATGTAAAGAAACTTTCTCCTCTATAAAAAACATTTTGTGCAAGAAAAATGTCCCATGGATGTTCTTCATGGAATTATTGATGCTAGTAAAGAACCTTTATTTTTAAGTGCATGACATGTGCATGCCAGTTTAAAAAGGCAAAAGTCAATTATTCTGCTTTCAAGATCTAGACTTAAATCACACCATCGCCATATAAAAAATATAAAATGGTCAGACATCATCCTGGACAAGAGTTCTAAAAACTAATCTCAGCAAGTGATTTACCCACGTAGTTTCTTGCCCAAGACACTAGAAATCAATGCGGGACAATGAAAAAGAGCTGTTCATATGCATGTTTACATGTCAGAAATACATCAGTAAATCTCTAAATCCATGGCTAATTAGTGAGAAATCCATAACACAAATTGGTGCATCACTCCTAAGCTCATAAACCAACAAATCAACCCACATAAACTGCTCAGTCGGCTACAGAATCAGCATAAACTACTGAAAGAAATGTGGATTTTAACTGGCACACAATCTGTAGTGAAACTAAAACGACTGGGCCTACTACCGTTCCCTCTCAGTGGTCCCATCTGTAGAAACCTCACAAATTATAAAGACGTAGATTATATTGGTTTGCTTTAGACGACTCTGATCGTTGAACTGTTAGACAAAGCTGTACTGTTCAAATCTGAAAATGCCTGATTTTTAAGCGGCGAATGGAGGAGTTTGTGGCCTCTTCTGGATTCGCTCCAGATAGTGCTCAGAAAAGTGGCACCTAGAAAAATATAGCAGTGGTTCAGATGTGTAACATTAGAACAAAGTCAACATTGATGCAGGAGCTGGAATTATTTGTCGAAAGTACTTTCAGCATTGTATTGCCGCCCAGGGAGACGCACCACTAGCCCTGGCCTGTTACTAGGCTTTATACACTACCATTCAAAAAATTGAGGTCAGTAGACTTTTTAAAGAAATTAATACTTTTGTGTGCTCTTTTTGTATTTTTTATTTTTTTAATTCAAAGAATCCCCAAAAAAGTGGCAAGTTTACCATAAAAATATTAAGCAGCACAACTGTTTTCAAAATTGCTAATAATAAGAAATGTTTCTTGAGCAGCAAATCATCATATTAGAATGATTTCTGTGACACTGAAGACAGGAGTAATGATGCTGAAAATACAGATTTGATCAGATTTTAAAATATATTCAAACAGGAAACGGTTAAAAATTGTTATAAACTTTCAATTTATGATCAAACGCAGCCTTGGTGAACGTTAGATACTTAATCTTAACAACCATAAACTTTTAAAATGTATGAAATATGCATGTATTTTTTTTTTATTATTATTATTATTATTATTATTACAAAAATGATCTGTAAACTTGTTTCAGATATTAAATTCAGCAGCTTTTTCTTTTATCCCTCAAGGATTTCAATTCATCTATGATTTATTCAAGTCCCATCATCATTAAACAATCCTGACATGCTAATGTTTATTCCTAAACCACACTATGACATATAGGAGATGTAGCATCACAACTAGGATAAATGCTATATGTAGTACCCATTTAAACAGAGAGGAAAGTTTATGAGACGTAATGAGAACGATTTAGTGGTGAAGCTGTCATTAAAGACAAGCGTCTCATCATGTTTTATTGACAACACGCATCTTCAGTTAGCCAGCAGGGAGGCAGCAACCCAGAGGCTGCAGATTGAACAGACACAGGAAGCTAATGTGCTAATGCTGCCGCTTAATGACTCAGTGAGAGCTTAGCAAACTGTCCACTATAATAAGAAAAAACATCCTGTTCAAGAAGCAACATAGCTGCAAGTGATGCCGTTATCTGTTTATTGCCAATTACAGACATTATAACTTTAGTTTTTTGGGGGGTTATTTTCCATTTATTGGTTTGTTTATTTGTTTTAACTAACGTTAGCATGTTTGGGTTGATTTAAGGCTTGATAAATTGATGAAATAATGAGAAGTCTCTTGCTGTATATGAGCATCTAACGTTAAATGTGTGAATCTAACGTGTTAGCAAGAGTGTGTGTGGTTTTGCAAGGTAAAATGTGTGTGTGTGGGGGGGGGGGGGGGCTGTCCACGGAAGTTAGCTAAATCTGACAAAACCTCAACATATATGTAGAGTAGACATACATTGTTTTTAAAATTCTAAAAATGCAAAAAGTTTACTTCAATGTTTGCTTTCAAGAGGCCTGAACACACCAACACAAATGTTCAGCAAATAAATTGTAAAGTTTCACAAACGAAAACGAAAATGTGGTGGGGGGGGGGGGTAGACAGGCTGAGAGAAAATTCACTCTCTACTATATTCTCAGTAGGCGAAGCACTGCTACTTCTGCGGAGTGATTTACTCCAACTCTGAGCGAACTCTCTGCTCCTCACCACGGGGCTTCTCAGGTGGTGCGAGCAAATCACTCCGCCCAAGTAGCAGTGCTTCGCCTTCAGAGAATATAGTTCCCAGTATGTGTACGGTTAGAAGATGGCTGTGTCTCATGTGACCTTGTTATTTGTACACGCTGTGACTATACAGATCACAACATGTAAATAGGAAAATGTTGGCGTTATTTTGTCACTTATTGGGTTCAGTATGCTAGCTGGAGCCATTTACCTCCAGTCTTTGTGCTAAGCTAGGTTAGCGGTGGGTGCGTCAGACAGAGTTACGGCACGCATGGAGATGAGAAGGGCATGTATGGACTTATCTAACTCTGGGGGATACGGTGAATAAGCTAAAGTCCCAAAAATTCGGCGTGTTCCTTTAACATTTATTTTGTTTCAGTTTTTAGGCTTAGTTAACTATAAATCCAATTTAACATTTTTAAATTGAATGAACGACAGTTATTGCTTCCGTCAACTCTTATTGGTTGTGTCGCTTTGAACGGAAGCATTAACTGCCGTTCATTCAATTTAAAAATGTTATTGCACCAAACATTCATATTGGTGTAGACAGGCCTTTAGCCTGCAATTCCCATTAGCTTTATATAAAAAAAAAAACTACAGGTTAATCAGTGGTTTGGTTTGTCCCCATTTAGACAGTAAACGTGCATGTGTGTGTTTGAATTGGAAGGTCTGTTGGAAAACATATGTTTGAGGAAACCAGCTTTCCTAACCAAGAGGAAACAGCACAATCCCAGAAGACAGACAGGAAGTACATGCAGCAGGACACCAGCTGACTGACATCAAAAGTCATGACACACACACACACAACCAATGCCCCTTAAAGATTCTCAAGGGCTGTTCGACTCCATAATTTAGTCCAAGGTGTACACATTCATTTTGACAAGATGGCAGAGTGAGAGCTCAAGATTTTCCACCCCTCCCTCAAGGCCTGACTGGTTTCCTGGAGGACGTCCCACCCCCTGTGGTGCTGCACGCAGGCAGATCGCTTACAGTCAGGTGTTGGGCCGCGAGCTTGCAGGAATTCCCTGACAGAGACATAATGGCCTCCGGAGCACGCGGCTCCTTTGGATTTGTTCCCTTGACTTCACACGTCTTCCCATCTCCTCCTGCGCACATGCAACGCCCTGTCAAAGAGGTCACCGCTCAGGGTCATCAGTCACGTCACAGGGTCGTTTCCCGTCGATATTCGGCTTGATGTGTGCATCCCCGACATGTGGATTGGTGCTCGCATTCGTACGGCTCTGGAACCCTGCCACTCTTCCTCTCTCCTCACCTGCAGCTCCACAGCAGGATTCCTCTGACATTCCCAGATCGTAAAACTCACAAGGATGTTGTTTCTGGTCCCACCCCCCCCCCTTCTACTGTAGCGTGTGAACTGGCCGTTCAGTCGGCGGACCCCATGCATCCTCTGAGGGTGCGTCCATTTTTTTCATGGTTGAGGGCCAGAGAGGGGAAACTGCTCCAATTACAATAATGCGGTTCTTCTGTTGTGTTGTCAGAATTTCTTCCCACAAATCTCCAAATATCTATACAACACAAAATAAAAATGTATATTTTCTTAAGCTTAGAAACAATTCCAAGAACAGGAAAAAAAAAATCTCTATTACAATGTACAAAACAATTGGTCTAGAAACTCTGCATCAATATTACAGTAATAGCCTATTATTACTTATGTCCTCTAAGAACATTGTCACTACATAACTGAGATGCAAGATGGCGCGATGGAGTGATACGGCAAGACACGAAAGTAGCTCCAGTTTCAGAATAAACAGTCTAATATACAGCATTCCCATGGATGAGGATAAATATTAAGAAATATCTGACCAACTGTCTAATCTGAATCAGGTATTCCAGAGAGTCATGTTATCAGACAGAATACAGAGTACATTTAAAGGAGTCAAAAGACTAAAAAAGAATAATAATAATTGAAGACTGCAGTCACCTCACTGGCTGTAACAAAGTAGTGCCGCATGCCCCATCAAACAACACATGCAATATGTAAAGCTCTTCAGCAAACAGCTCTAATTTGAGTCTTAATTACCTTTGACTGGCTCCAAGTACACTTAGGAGAGGCTCCCTACTGCCCAGAGTCCTCATTCTCCTTATTCAATAATAAACAAACATATGCACTCAAACCCAACCACACGCACACACACTCTTTTAATACACTCCTCTGCAAGTAGATTTAAGACAATCTCTCCATAGTTTCCTGTTTACTACTGTTTACCACTCATTAGCTTTGGCGCTGGATGTTTGGATGCTCTCACAGGAAAGACTGGCTCTATGTCGGACTGACTGTCTCGTTCATTTTACCCCCCTCACTTTCTCTCTCCACTGTCTGGCCCGCACAAGTCTGTCACAAATGGATACACAGACAGGATGGTCTACACAAGTGGCTGCCAGAAACACACAAAAGGAGTGAGAGAGAATAAGTGCTGATGTTAAGAGAAATTAACTTTTTTTTCCATAGTGCCGCAAGAGCTGAGAGGTCAACAACTGCTGACTACTAATATCATAACAGACCGAAAGAGCATTGATTTATCCATCCATTTCATCCCAAGGTAACATACAGCGGCCACAAAAAAAGTACTTGGATGACGCTTAAATGACGCTTACAAATGTGTGAATGTCATTGCATTTGCAAAATATCGAAGCAAGTGGAATTTATTTTATATAAAGATAGTACTAGAAAACTTTTGAAGCAAAACATTTAAAAAACGGTTTGTTTAAAATAATAAAACAATACTTGTACTGTAAAAATTAAGACTTTCTGGTTTTAAACTTAAAGTGAACTACAGTACACCTGTGAACTAGTGTTGTCAGTCACAAATTAATACCATAAACATATCTTATACCGGCTGAAGTTTCATGATCCCCGGTAGTATCACAATGCCGTATTGTTTATTCATAATTCAAATCTACAAAACGGACCAAATTTCATAAATGCGTAGATGTAAAAGAAAACTACTAGACTAGATGTTCATCTGAATACTTAATGAGAATGAATAACTTGCTATTGTTACCAATCAAATGAAATCAGTGTAAAAAAATAAATAACTATGTTAACTGCAGATGTGACAGAAGCTGCATCTGAAGTGGCATTTAGACACTGACATTTTAATGTTGCTCAGAGATGGTATTAATATATATTCATACATTGCAACTACAATTGTATAAATCATGTTATGAGATTAATATTTTAAATCTAATATTATGAACACAGAAATATTAAATGTTGAAAAGAATCTGAAATAATAAACATACTTTTAAATAGGAAAGTAAAACCGCCAGTAGGTGGCAAGTCTCCCCTACAAGCTCATTCACTATGCCCTACATTACTCACTAATGAACTTGAGGGAGTGAATGAAAACTAGTGAGTGAATGCGGACCCTGAGTGCCCCGGAAGGGCTCCTGCTTTTGCATAGCTTGTGCTTGCTGTTTAATAATTATTTGAAACTTGGCAAACTGGCAGCTCCAGTAGTAAAATGAAAAGACTTATCTTGAACGGCTTTGACAGTTCCAATATGGCGGACAGATTATGTATAGTGGCCAATAGAAACAGTCATTAATGAGGCATCTATGTATGTGTGTGTGTGTGTGTGTGTGTGTGTGTGTGTGTGTGTGTGTGTGTGTGTGTGTGTGTGTGTGTGTGTGTGTGTGTGTGTGTGTGTGTGTGTGTGTGTGTGTGTGTGTGTGTGTGTGTGTGTGCGTGTGTGCGCTCAACCATATATATATATATATATATATATATATGGTTGAGCATACATTGGTTGTACACTCCAATTGCGGTGCATTGTGGGATTGAATGAGTGCACTCGATAACGTCCACTATGGTTTCTTTCAGACACCACTGCAAATGGGTAAATTTAAGGGTATGGGGGGCGATTTCAGAGTCACTGTTTTTGTGAATGGCTCATTGAATCATTGATCAAAAACACAGATTCATTCAGAAACAAAACTCCTGCTGTGTGTTCGGAGAAGCGCAACTTTACTTTGTTTAGAACTATTTTCATTGGTGAAATAGAGAGAAAATATCAACATTCACAATGTTGTGTGTGTAAGTAAATGTGTTGTGTGTCAGTTAATAGTAACTTTTTTGTTTATTGAACTTATTAAAATCAGCCACATTTGCAATCAGAAACTATGCTTGCAGAAAAACAGCTCCCTTGCTCATGTCATATTGCTAAACTATATTGCGTTATAAATATATATATAAAAAAAGAACTTATACAGGAGCATTTTTTGCCACTAAATCTTGAAATTTCCAACTCTGACTGGAGGACAGTATGTATATTGTGGAATATAAATTCATTTATAATGTTAAAATCACATTATAAGGATTTAAATGATTGATAAGAACCGAGTGCAAATGCGACAGGAACTGTGACATCTACCATGGATTTGTGCTAATGCTAACCAGCCAAACCTTGAGCCCTTACTTGAGTTTGAAGCCTGAATGCTAATCTGGAATTAGATGTTCCAGCAAAAGAATCATTTAGATGCTTCTGATCTTCACCTACAATGTCTTACCAAGTTCATCATCCATCCCTTCACTTTCACACATGCGAGTCTAAATCTGTATGTCTATTTCAGTGTTTCATTCTGTCTTTTTCCTGCACTCATTTGTTCTCACGATCCTTTTCTCTCTCTCTCTGTCTCTCTCTCTATGCTGACAGTAATGATGAGCTATGTTCAGTCAGGCTGGAGATGAGAGACACATCAATCTGTCTCTTCCGACACATTTTACATTTGATTTGTTTTCATTGGGCCAGAGTTCCACAGCTGAAGAAGAAGAGCATGAAAGAGAAAGATTTGAAGGTATAAAAGACTCGTACAGCAACTGCTAAGCTTTCATATACTCACTGTCACCCAAAAAGGGCAGTAGACCTTCATGTTACCTAGAGATTAGAGGAAAGACAGAGATTCATTTCGAAGAGCACATGGAGTTCAGATGCATAATTTTCTCCTTTCACATTTCAGAAGCGTTTGTTTGTGCCTGTGAGGGTGTGTTGTACCACAGCTGTTGGTGTGTGTGTGTGTGTGTGTGGCCGCAGGCGGTGTGTTCTGCAGTAATGGGAACGGTGTTTGAGACTGAGACTGTATTAACAGGATAATTGAGTTGCTCGATCAGGCAGAGCCAAATTCTGTAAAGATTCGTAGAGTTGGGCAGACTAAACCGCCTCCGCCTTTCTTTCATTCTTTCTTTTTTATGTTTTCCTTTCTTTCTTTCAGTCCACCCATTCTCTCTCATGCAAACATTTGAGGCTATATTAGTAAAGTCCTCTCACAAACACAGTGGTTTTCACAATGAAATAATAACATTTACCACACTATACTACATCTCTAAACCTAACCCTCTTGGAAACCTGTTGAAACCTGTTTTTTGAGCTGATACTGAGATCAAGCACACAAGACAGGTGTCATTATATTAGTGACAACATTTCAGACAACTGAGGGAATTTCATTTAGCCAAACCTGTAAACCCAAACACATTTACTCACTGAAAAACTAGATTCCAACAGACAGACAGACAATCCAGAACGGTAGAAAGAACAATAGGCAGTTTTTTTTCTGTTAAAACTTATATACGAGATGTAAAGTCGTTTAAATTATTTTAGTCAATTTAGTTTTTTAGTGTTTATGGCACATTGGCATTGCATTGTCAATGTAATAACAAAATTATAAAATTAGATACAAAAGTTATTCAAGGTAAAGGTTAGTTAGTGAATTTTCACTCTAAAATTACATTAACACGCATATCGTGGCTATTATAAAAGTATATAACATTTACAGATTGACCTCAATCACTTTCATTGTAATTTCCTTGCTGTACGCCCAGTTTTTGCTTTTTTAAATGAAAGGGGGGGACAAGTCAAAATAACTGTTGTGATAATCAACAACACGCCACTGATGCAGAACTTATACTGAACCCGGATAATTCCTTTAAAAAAAAAAAAAATCTGATTTCCCCCTGCGATGTGAACAGAACAGGAATACACACTCAGAGCAGCGGCTCGCGTGTGAACGTGGCCTGTGAGACTTTACTGACGGTTGATATAAACTATACTGTCTCTCCTCTTCTCTCTCTCTCTTTCTCCAGATGGTAATGTTCTCTTTCTCGTCCCTGTGCAGACTCAGCTTCTGTATGGAAGGAGATTTATGGGAGCCCTTCGTCTCAAAATCACCACTCTGAGTCCCTGCACACACCAGGGTGTGTGTGGGTGTGTTTGACGGCGTATCTCAGTGTTGCAGCTTGTGTGTGTGTGTGTGTGTGTGTGTTTACATTCTACCCTGCTGTGCATGTGCGCACACACACTCTAAAACACACTCGTAACCACACAAATATACTGCAAACAAACAGGGGAGTATGGCAAATAAGAGTGTGTGCGTCACAGGCAGGAGGGTTGCGTGTGTGTGTGTGCTCATCTGCAACCTGCTTGCTCTCTCATTTTCAATCTCAGCCCAATTAATTTAGCAGAATTAATCTCTCGCTGTGCACAGCCGTTCCTACCACACACACACACACACACACACACACACACACACACCGCGACACAAGGCACAGTCAAACATGAAATAGTGTCTCATGCCACCATCCATCTGGCATCTTAACACACACATGCATGCCCACACCCCGGTGACATTTGCAGATTGGGAGTGTGTGAGAAATGGGGGAATGATTTCCTCTCCTAATGAAGAACTTGCTGTGTTCTTGCGGCTGGAAAGCAAAGGGCGGAGGAGATGAGGACGTTTTTTAGTTGAACAATCAAAGGAAAATATGTTTCCTATATGACTATAAGTCGAATTAACTGGTTAGGAAGTAAAGTGATTTTGTCCCAAACCAATTCTACAATGGCATGCTGTAGAAACAGGGATGTACAGTAACAATATTGAAATTCTGGCCAAAACAATAAGCCAATAATTCAATTATTTTTAATACTGAAAAATCAATAAAATGGCTGATGTTATAAAACTATACTATTTATTTTAATTCTCCTCTTTAATTTTTTTTTTTAAATGTAAATAGTTTCTTTTTATATCTGCTATTAAGATTGTAAACAGTATAAAAGATGGATAAACACTGCTATTAAAAAAATCATCCTTTTAATTTAATGCTAACGATGATCTAAATCTTAAAAGATTTCAGGAAAAAATGTGATATCCAATACTGCAAGTAAATTGAACATACACCACCTTTTGAAAGTTTGAGGTCAGTATTTTTTTTTTATTATTAATACTTTTATTTAGAAAGGGTTCATTAATTTGATCAAAAGTGACAGTAAAGCCTTTTTACATGCCTACATATTTCAAATGTCATTCTTTTGAACTTTCTATTCAAAGTATCTTGAAAAATTTTTTATGCCAGTTTCCACAAAAATATTAGGCAGCACAACAATTTTTGAGCATCAAATCATCATATTAGAATGATTTCTGAAAGATATAAGTAGAATAAATTACATTTTATTATTTTATTTATGTATTATGTTTTTTATTAAATAATTTCAGCCTTGGAGCGTTAAGATACTTTTCAAAAACCTTTTCAAAAAATCTTACTTTTGAATGGACATTTTTTTGTATAATTTTTTTAAAAAGTAGAGTCACTAGTGTTCACTTCATCAACGGTCCACCAGACACTGCTGACATCTAAAAAATGTAAATAAATAACCGTTATGGTACTGACATATACATCCCTACAAAAACCAAGAATGAATTAATCAAGTTATGTTCAAATCAGACTAATCTCCTGCCACATGGAACATGTGGTTCTGGCTCAACGCAGCATTCTGCTGTTTCGATCCCTCCGCCAAATTAAATGCCCGTCTGAGGGGGTCTGCATGGCACCCAGCTGTCCTGCCCAATGTATGCCAGGGACAGTCTTGCCCGCTCGCCATGCCAGCAGTTGCCCTGGCAACCCCAAAGGCCTGCAAACGCTCCCTCACAGAGAATAAAGGGAAGGAAAATAGTGTGTGTGTGTGGGGGGGGGGGGGGGCATCTGAAGCGCAATCGCTAACCACTAGGCCACTTTTCAAAACATTTACATTTACCTTAAATTCTAAATAATTCTGATCATCAGCCGTGGAAAGCAATGATGAAAACATCCAAGAAATAAAAACAAAAAGCAATGATCAGTACCAAGGGCCAAGAGAACAGCAAAATCTAATGCTTACATGAATTAAATCATAAAACCACCTTTAAAAAGTAGGGAATCCCATGAGGATCCTGTATAAAAATATGGCTCAGTAAATATAACAACAATGCCTTGCAATATTACAAAACATTTGTATGAGATGGTCTTGTCTATGAACGTTATGCAACAGATATTTGTCTAGAGCATGAACAACAGCTTGCTTGTCTTTTTCTCTGTGTCTGACATTATAAATAAAGGCTGTACAATCTATTTTATTGCATTTAAACTAACACAATAGATTTTTACAATAAATTGCCACTATTGCTTTTTTGTTTATGGTTACAATTATACATCCTGGGTTTTTCTGAATATTACAATGACATTTGTGTACTTCTAGTTTTGATATCTGCAGTAAAATTTCAAAGCTTTAAGCTAAACAGAAACCAAAACGCTGGCTCAATTTCCTGAATAAACCAAAGACTGTCACAATTATCCCTGCTCTCCTTTTACTTCAGAACTTGGCGGACCTGAAGAACTATAATCATCTCCGTTTGGGTGAGTGTAAGTCAAAGCAGAATGACTTTATTAAGCATAATTAATAAAAGCAATCACTGACAACTGTTGTCACATCACAGAAGAACTAAGAATAAGAAAGGAAAGCTGAGTTTCAAATCACAGCTGTTACATTTAGCCATTTCAGCACACTAAACTAAAACTGAATGCAAAGTAGAGAGTCACTAGTGTTCACTTCATCAACGGTCCACCAGACACTGCTGACATCTAGAGTCCAAACGCTGCTATTAACAAGCTGCCTTCATTTCTGATTAACAATCACTGGGGGCCAAAATTCTCCTGAGCTTTCATAGTCATTGAGCTGTTAAAATAAAGCACTGTGATTTTAATGCTGGGCGAATCTGGGTTTTTACTGAGATTCATTCGATTTAGTTTGTAATTTGATTCTTTGAAGCAACTTAATTGGATTGTTTTTTAACTCAGTGCTCACACCGAAACAAATTCAAAGCGCGAATCAGAACGGATTAGCATTGAGCGGCGCTCCAATCAGAAAAAAACGTTTCCGTTACACCGTCCTAAAATATCCCTGCGGCAGTCCAGTGGACTAGAAATTATGGACGGGGCATTGCGGCCTCAGGACAACTTCCTCTTGCTTTCAAACTCTCCACGTTTGAAGTCACGGCACGCCCTGTTCGCAAACACGTCTCGGGGGTGAATAAAAGCTGGATCACAGAGTTTCGGTTAATGAATAGAAGGAATACAAGGTTCAGCGGGTTTGCGGACGAAATAGTTAACCCGTGTGCCGTCAGGCAACCTGAGGGTTGATCCCACCAGAGATCACAGCGCTGCCTGGTATGCACCATTCATCTTATCGTTTGGGCCACAAGAAAAAAAGCCAGCAAGGACGTGTTTATATGTGAAAAACGAGTCTAGATTATGAGCTTCCGTCCCACAATTTTCCAAACGCCATGTTTTAATGGGTATAACAGTATGGAGGGGTTGTTCGGTTCTTCAGGGATGAACGGTTTCACCACGCGTTGAACCATAAATGCCTGTGCGCGGTAAGGACGGACCCATTTAGCATCAAATATGATGCTCAAAAGCATCATGATTCACTCCAAATCAGCATCGCGACCCACACTTTCCCTTAAAACACCTCCAGGCCTCTGTTTAGAAACAAAAGGGATGATGGAAGATAGATGCGCAGGTGCATGCAGAGATGAGATAAGCCAGGGAAGACGGGCGGGAAACTAGCATGAAAGAGAGGAATTAAAGGAAAGCATTAGAGGAGGAACAAGAAAGAGCATTCCATCAGTAGGCACGGAAGGGCATTACACAGCGCTTCATTTTTCCTCCCGACCTCGCAACGACCCCGCCGCTGATGGGGTGAAGAGCAGGTGGAAAGAGAGAGAGAAAGAGAGAGGGAGGTATGAGGAATAGGGCTTTTAGGAAAAGCCGGCAGCATGCTGGTTAAAAATATCTCTCTGACGATGCCACATGGTGCGTCTGTGATGTCAGATGTTTACCAGCGGCCTCGCCAACATGCTCATTAATACAGCGAAATACAAAAAGGATAATGAGATGGGAGGAGAATGCATCCGTTTCTTGGTCACATTCTCTTTCTCTTATATAAGAATTGTGCTTTTTCTGCCCTTTTTCGTTCGCATTTACTCATGCATCTCACTTTTACTAGAACTACATGTAGCAGCCTCACACGCATACAGCGTGCTGCATCGCATGCCCTCGGGGACCAAGTGTGATTGAGAATGGGGGGTCTGCCATTGCCCTGCCGTTGAACCCGCTTCGTTCCTCCTCTCGAAAAGGCACGCTATGAAACCTCATCAGCAATGGCTGCACCTTGCTGCAGATCTCTTGATTTCGACCTCTCCTGCTGCGTCCCATGCGTACCGACGCGTCACAACCTACACGCAGAGAGATCGTTCCACTGCTAATTCGTTCTGTACCTTTGTCTTTCCCTGCTTCTAAAAGGCACAAACACTCTGATGCGGCACCGCATGGGGCTGCACGATTAATCCAAAACCGAAATTGCCATATGGCTTAAAGCGATTAGCAAATCGCAAAGGTTATGATTTAATTGGATAAATATATGCGCTGCGTGCTTCAGAGTGAAGCGCAGCACTGTGTTCTTACACAAGAGCAGCTCAATACCTGAAGGAGTTTGAAACGACTCGGTTCGCACACAAACTCAATATCTGCATCTGCTCTGAGTTTGGGTTGATTTAACGTGCATTTGGGAACGCAACATGCGCCGACCATCTTCACATACTTCTAATGAGAAGCACTTATCAACAAAAGAGAAGTTTAAGGGCTCCCTGTGGTTTTCCGTCAAAATAAAATTGATGGTTTAATGTTTGAAAATGAAGAAATTAAGTAATATTAGAACTGTAATTTTACAGTTGTTTTGGCCAAATTGTTAAGCCCTACAAACAAGCGCAGCAAACCTTGACTTTTTCACATTTTAAAATTGTTCCTCGTGTCAGTTGGCCGCCCATCACAGTGGTGTGGATGACAAAATTAGCTCGGTCCTGTCAACTCTGCACACTTAACTGATAGAAGACTATCTCAAAAGTGCTTCATCCTTCGACGTTGCTCCCCAGGGGAGCGAGATATGGATGCTTCTGTGAAGTCGTAACGGCGGTTTAAAGTGGACGCGAGTGGCTGTGGCCTAATGATGCCTGTTTACGCCGCTGTCCTCCATCTGTAATGATTAGAGGCAGGATAGATGAGCCCTTGGGCACTGCCTCCGAGCCAATCAAACCCCACGGATGCAACCAACATCCTATGGTGGCTCGGATGGGACACGAGAACTGACCGCCAGATGACCCTTGAATCTGACCGCCGACTGACCCCGGTTACATGCAGGTCAGACGCAGGCCAAATACATGCAGCCTACTAATTTGAATGATCAGACTAACTGATCACCGCTTGTATGTCTTTTTAGGGACATTGTAGTGCTTTTAGGGGAAGAGGCACCCCTATGCCACTGACCGCCAGACGACCCGCATCGCGTTCCGGGTGAATTCGAGGTCACATGAATATTAATCGAAGTGTGTGAAAATTCTGAAGTATGCGGTGGGAGCTACGGGGTAAAAGCGACATACTGCTACTCTGATGTAATAATTTAGTATTCAAACAACGGATCAAATCCAAAACCAAACATAACTTTCATTTGGAAATGTCTGGCTTGCATTCAAACACACCAACACAACTAGGGATGCTCAATATTAAAATTATGGCCGATACCACAGACCAATAATAATTAATTCTGCCAATAAAAAATAATAATAATAATAAACCAATAAATATATTACAATTCTATAATATTTTTGCAATAATTGTTTCAAATGCCACATATTCATGTCAAGATTTGAAAAAATAAGAGTTGTCATTGTACAATTAATCATTATTTAAATATTTTATTTTATTTTACTAAAGTATTACATTTGTATATAGCATTTTTTAAGGCCATTTTAATGCGGTTAATGCTGAATTTCAGACATATTCTTGTCTGATTAACTGAACTCTACATCATATGGCGATCTCTGTTTACTTTGTCGTTCCATTTGTACCAGGAGCTGCATGAAAAGTGCCTGCATTCAGACGCATATTCTTAAGGAATCATATGATTGTTGTGCCATGGAGTAGGAGGTGAAACATTCACACAAGCGCTTCTGTGCATCACATGGAGGTCAACAGTAATAATTTGGGTCAAGCCATTACACCTTATGAATGTTACCAAACGACTGGGTTGTGCAGCATGATGCTGACTACGGAGTGACCTATGATGACAGACCGAAGCCATAGAGTTTGAAACCTTGCTGAATCATCTGGAGCTTTTTTGAACACACTCCGCTGACTGCCGAATGACCCCAGGCTCCAGGTCATGGCGGGGGCAGATATGTATTAGAATAGTGGAAACTAGGCAACATCGTCGATTTGCGACTGCTGCTTTAAGGAAATGCCTTGTAATTGACCGGTTGACGACCTCTATGTTGATGTGGAAAAAGAGGTTCATATTAGGTTAGCTACAAGCTAGCAATCTGAATATTTTGCATGTTTCTATAGAAAAAACAATATGGAAATAATCTGTCTTTTCTTAACATTAACAGCTTTTTCAGGCTGGTTTCCAACTGTACATTGGGAATGAAATATGAGACTAGTATAATCTCACACGCTGAAACACAAGACCTGCCCTTTGATGAGACTGACCAACAGAACCATCTCTGTGGCTTCAGGGTCTTGAACACACCACTGATGTTGACCAAAATGTGACCTGATGTTGACCGAGAGATGAACCGAGGCCGCAGACTGACCCCTCTGTCGCCATGGCCGCCAGATGACCTCTGGAAAGGTCACAGAGATCAGAGCCTGTGGTCAGATCAATGCTGGACACAAAGAGTCAGTGAGAAGAATGAGAAAAGAAACATAGGGAGCGAATAGGAGAGTGAAAGAGAAAAGGAAGACATGGGGTCAGAGGTCACTATCTAAGCTCTTCCTTTCTCCATTTCATCATCCTCGGTCCCTCCTTTCTCTCTTCTGCGCCCTCATTTTGAGTGACCTCTGACTTCGACGTGTGTTTCGGGCAACGCTTGGGCTGACCTGACCATGAACGCGTCCCAAACACTGCAAATAACACTAGTCTTAAAGGGATAGGTTCAGCCAAAAATGAAAATTCTGTCATCATTTACTTGCCCTCAAGTTGTTCCAAACCTGTATGAATTTCTTTGTTCTGTTGAACACAAAGGAAGATATTTTGAAGAATGTGGGAAACTGAAGAGTTCAGAGGCACCATTGACTTCCATAGTATATTTTTTCCTATGGAAGTCAATGGTGCCCCAGTGTCCTGGTTACAAACTTTATATAAATGAAATGTATTCCTTTGTGTTTAAGAGAACAAAGAAATTCATACAGGTTTGGAACAACTTGAGGGTGAATAAATGATGACAGAATTTTTGAAGATTTCATTTATCATCCCTGTGTTTTTGCATTCGCTGTAAATTCTAACAAGTTTAGTTTACTGAACAAAATGCTTGAAAAGAGATGGTTTTATTTATTTTGAAGCAAACTTTAAGGAAAATTTTAAATAAAAAAATCAGCTGAAAGTAAATTTCTTAATT
Source organism: Scardinius erythrophthalmus (assembly GCF_964197995.2). Classification (NCBI taxonomy): domain Eukaryota; kingdom Metazoa; phylum Chordata; class Actinopteri; order Cypriniformes; family Leuciscidae; genus Scardinius; species Scardinius erythrophthalmus. Next base: position 54,231,197 of record NC_138221.1, read on the forward strand.
TGTATTTTTTTTTTACAGTGCAAATATCTAAATATCCTAAAAACAATTAATGACTCACTAAATTTTTAGTGACAAGTAAAAGTTGTTTACAAGTTTAGTTACAACAGTGCCAAAGAAATAAAAAGTTACACTAATTCAAAATATATTATCTCAAAGCAAATTTGAAATATTTCTAAATTTAGCTTGAAGTAAATGTATTGTTTTTTAAAGATACTTAGCTGTTTTCCACTAAAATTCAGGAGGGAAAATGCTTAAATTATATCTTTCAGTGAACGGCTGTTTCAGATGAATAAAGATTGTATTGTTTTGTTTTATTTATTAATTTCCTCTTTGTGTATTTTCTCCATCGTCATCATCAAAAACTGAGCAGGTCGCAAACACTGATAATTGTATAATCCAACTAAATCAACAAGAACTTGTTGTACAAACCCCAAAAAATGTAAAAGGCATTTTGACATCTCAGACAGCAGCCTCTATCTGTAACAAGTCTCTTCACCATCAACATATTCCTCTGAACTCAAGCAACAAATCATGACAAGATCTGAAAGAATACAGAGGGATCTAATCTCAGGTTGTCCGAATGATTCAATTCAGATGCAAAACAGCACAGTGACCAAATCGATTGATTCTGCCGCTGCATCGAAATTAAACATGCTGTTTAAAACATACATCACATTCAGATTATGGATGAAAAATATGAAAGCGAGCAAATATTCAAGAAAGAAGAAGGGCCCGGGGAAGTAGAACGCTGACTTCTGACCTCGAAAGCACAGCAAGAAAGCGGTAGATAAAGAAGTGGTGTTTGATGTGTACGTGCAGTACAGTGCAGCTTCGGCTTTCTGCAGAAGAAAGAATGTTAAAGACTTCAGCACACATGGGCTACGGATAGATTACACCTCGCCTCACAGCGGGACAACGGGAGGAAGAGCGAGTTGGACAGAGGGAGAGGTGAGGGGGCAGAAATAAAGCAAAAGAGAAGAAGATATTGTCAAGAGGACGAGATAGAGATGAGAAAAGAGTGGAAGAACCTTATGAAGAGGATGGTTTAAATTGAGATGAAAGGCCCGGTGGAACAGAAGAACGCCGCTTCCCTCTGTGCCGCACTTATCATCGCCATTCCACACGCGGGTCTCTCAGGTCACGGATCTGTTACCCTGTCTGGGAACGGCCTATCCTTCTGCTATCTTCATAGGAGGTGACATTTAGGAATCCCAGTTAGGGCTCCCTCTGCTGTGCACACAGACAATGGCACATATTTCAGATCACACACAGACTTTGAGTATGCACAATAATGAAAATAAAGTATGACTGCTTTAATGGGTATGGTATGATTTAATTCTTTTTTTTTAATAAAGTAATAAATACTCAAAAACGTCTAAATGCAAAGTGCCATGCTTGTTCTATTTGCACATAATTGTATCTTTGTGTCATAACTACAATGTGAGAAACAATTTCACTTTACTAGGTATTCTGCATATGTCCATGACCTTTAATGTAATCTCAAGATTATCTACAGGATCAATGACAAATAAGGATTTCTGAGATGATAAAGGAAATAGTTTAAAACACACGCAACATGTTCTTAAAAATGTAATCGGTGTGTGTGTGGGTTCTAAACATCTTTGGAAAATGTTTAGTAATTTCTGGGAATATTTAATTGAACAACTCTAAAAATATCAAGCGGTATAACCATTAAGTACGGAAGTATTTTCCTTGCACCTTGGAAAAGCACATAAATATATGAATTTGTTAAATATCTTGGATGTTTTAGTCATGAATATTTAAGACATTTTCATAGGGATGCTTCATCTAACCTAAGCAAACATTCCTTTTCATAAATGAAATTTCATGAATTTCAATATGAATCACAAAATGTGTATTTAAGGTAATATTAAGACATTATATTAACAATGTATTTGACAATATTAAGAATATTTGAAAGCTACATGAATGCTTTAATGATGCTTTTTCTTTTTAAAAATCTCCAGATTACCTAGACATCACCTATTTACTTTTTGTCTTTAAGAAAAAAGACTAATTTATATCAAAATTACATTTAATTCAGAAATTAAAAACATTTTTATACTAAATATAGATGTCTATCATCACTTTGCATAAATTGCATTTTTGAATAACAAATAACATTAGCATTACATACACCAATACCCATAAATATGTACTTTTTTTATACTTTACAATTTAATATCAAATTGTTTAAAAAAATATCAAATGAATAGACTATACAAGATAAACTGTATATTGAATCATCATTTTTGATTTCACTAGAATGCAAACGTTCATGCAGTGTGACAAATGTTTCTATACAATTTCTCAAATATTATGAGTTCATAAAAAAACAGAATATGTAGTAATTACAAATGTTTTAGGAGATGTGGTGTAAAATATCACATTGCAGCCTACACTACAGCATATCCCGCCACCGAAGATACTGCTAAAAGCCACGTTAAATGTCATGCACTTCAACTACCGTAGGCTACTCCACACATAAATAATGATCTTTCATACCTCGTCCACTCCTCTTCAACAAAACCATCTTTAATCCCAACGTAATAACCATCTTAAGTTTGCATTTTAAACATTCGCAAATAACAGAAAAGGCTAAATATCACCAATAGTCCACCGCCACGGGTATAATTTCGTGTTACTCCCAAGCGCCACCTGGCAGTGAGAGGCGGTACTGCGGCCGCGCGCGCTGCTCTCTGTCACTGTCTCTCAGTGGTAAATAAAACAGGCCTCAACGGACAGGCGGGATTCTCTATTTCACGATATGACCGGCTCTATGGACGCACCCGACAAGCAGATGCTCTAGGCGGGATTACATTCCTCTGCCTCGATGATAGTGTATCGATTTTTATTCCCCCAATAGGCAGTGTAACTTAGATAACTCAACGCTAGCCGGCCTAGGCTTCATCTAACGTTAGCCTACATCAGAAAATAATTCAAACAACGAGTTTCGACTAAACTACCAGGAAATCTGAACCATGTAACGTTACCATTGAAGTATTTCCCCTCTATCCCTGTCCAATATTTGAAATCATCTCCATACAATAACGGTTCGTGTTTCTAAATTAACGGCGTCTGATTTCGTATGAAATTTGAAGCGAAGTGTATGAATGCCATCAAATTCACCGTTTAATGTTCTTCACTTAGCATTATTTAAATTGTATGTTAGCTGTCAAATCATTTTTTTGTGTTTGTTTTGCATTACCTTGTGATTCTTAGCAGCAGGCCAGGCAGTGTACATGCTTTCACAATCATATGTTTAGGAAACGGGCTGTTAGGCCTCTCACCGATAGGTGGCAGTATAACACAACTTTTCACCAGTTTGCTGACATCACTACCGGCACAAGGGGGCAGCAGCTCCTTAACATCTGTTCACATCAAGTGCAAAAGGGAGTAGCCTACATAAAGTTAAAAAACACACATTTATTTAAATAAATAAAAAAACTACAGAGCTTTGATCATAAAATTAAGCATTTAAATGTCATCTCACTAGATAAATTATTGGGAGATACAGAGTGACGATAGTTATATCCCGTAAAAACTCATTTCCATGGTTTCACAGACAAGGCTTAAGCCTATTCCCAGACTAAATTGCATGTTTGAGCTGTTTTAACTGAAAGTAACTTGCTCTGTCGGTGCCATTGTTTTGTCTCAAGACGAATGAAAAAGAATGAATTAAGGCATGTTTATAAAAGCTCCTTAAAAGTCTTGATTGAACTATATATATAGTTGTTTCAGTCTATTTTAATGCTTGTTTTGTCTCATTTTGAAGTCACAGGAGCCACGAGATTTAAATAGCTGAAAATTTTAAAATGTTCAGCTAGTTCTTTGTGATGTGCAAAGCATGCCATGTGAGCTAGGCTGTGGTTTGCAGTGCCTGCAGTTCCCTCTTGCTTTCCTCCTCTTTTCATTTCTCACTCTCAGATCAGTAAGTGTGATGGATTCAGTTCAGTTGTAGGTTTTGTGTACATGGTTATGAATGTCAGCTGCTGCAGTGATGCAAAGAACTGGACATTATAGACGGTCAGTCCATGTACATTTCAGTGGACTTACAGGGTTCCTGTGCAGTTTGGAAAAGTATGGGATTTGATTACAGTAATTCCCAAGTCTGGATAAGTATGAAAATCTGTTTTCAGACTATTGATCCTATTCAGTTTTCTTAAATATAAAATTAAGAATGTCTAAATGATTCAAGCAAAACTGTTGGTCTTTACTATAAGCGAGTCTCTTTTGAACTTCACTAAAAGAATGTTTACTCAAACCAGCAACAGATAAAGGATCAACAAACAGTCATCTCAATCAGACTGTACTTTGCTGTTTGGTGCGGTTGTCCCACATAAAACAGTATCAAACTTATGTGTAAGAAATAATATATGAAGGTTATAAAGTGTATAAAGTTTCTTATCATCATGCAAGCGCATGTTATCACTTCAAGAAAACCAATGAAAAAAATAGAGGAAAATAATTACGGATGACTAATTTTATATATAAAATATATACTCATGTCAAAATGTCAAATTTCCAAACCTGTCTGTAGATTTTTCAGACCATAGTTTACATAAATTGTCCACACAGCATTGTATTTGTTATATAGGCTATTTATACCAAGTATATAACAAATATAATTCTGAAAATAAAACTGTCTAGACAATTTATGTTAAATATAGTCTGAAATATTTACAGAGAGGTTTGGAAATTTCACATTTTGAAATGAAAAATGTGTAGGAAGCTTGAACTTAACATTACTATACTGTTCAAAAAGTTTGGGGTCAGTAAGTTTTTTGTTCTATTTTTTGAAAGAAAATACTTTTATTCACCAAGGCAAGGATGCATCAAATTGATCAAAAGTGACAAGACGTTAATGTTACAAAAAGATTATATTACAAATAAATGCTGTTCTTTTGAACTTATTCATTAAAGAAAATCCTGAAAAAAAAAATGGTTTCCACAAAACAAAAAGGCAGCACAACTGTTTTCAACATTGATAATAACCAGAAATGTTTCTTGAGCAGCAGATCATCATATTAGTTTGAAGGATCATGTGACACTGAAGACTGGAGAAATTATGCTGAAAATTCAGTCGCTATCACAGAAAAAAAATTAATTTTTAAATATATTAAAATAGAGAAGTTATTTAAAGTCATAATATTTAACATAGTCATTTATTACTTTTTTTTACTGTATTTAAAAAAAAAAGCAGTTTCTTTCAATAACATAAAAAAATCTTACTGAACGGAAGTGCAAGCAGTGGCCTCAAAGTATTTGTACACTTACTAATTCACTCTTACCCCCGTTTCACACGCAAGTATTCCCAGACTAAAATGCATGTTTGAGCAGTTTTAACTGAAAGCAACTGATATTAAAATATATCAGTGCCATTATTTGTCTCAAGTTGCAAAATTATTTTTTGCACGTTTATAAAAGCTACTTAAATGCCCTAATTGAACTAAGGCCTAATCCTGGCTTAATCTAAGCCCTGTCTGTGAAACCAGACCTTGATGTATAAATGCCATTTATATTTTACAAATCTGACAAACTCAGTGGGACGCATTTATTAAATACGTGATAAACTACACTTGTGAGCAGTAGTTAAGAGTAATTCTCAGAAAGTAGTTCTGAGAAAACTCAGGTCTCGCATCATTTGATATTTTGTTAGTCACAATCAGAAGAGGACAGACAAGGTTACTGAACAATATAAGCTCATTAAGTAGTGCAGAGCGAAGAGCAATGCAGGGAAGGTGTGCAGACGCAATGAATGATGATCTTTGAACTGATGATGACTTAGCTTGACGGTAATGATGTCTCTTGTTGCAGGCAGAAGACGGGAAGAACCAGGGTAACGTAGATCAGTGATGACAGGAAGAACGGGACTTCAGGCATGTAGACTTCGGATGAGGGCATCCGGGAGTCTTCATCCGGAGGGTGAGCAGTGTATGTAGACTCCAGGGCGATGCCAGCAGCTTGAGAGACCAGGGCGGAGCAGGCTGTGCAGGCGGCCAGGGCCGAGACGACCCTTCAGGCGGCCATGGCGGATCGGCCTTCGTGGCCTTTCCGTGGGAGCCCGTTCTGGCCACTTTGGCTGAGGAAAAGAGCCAAAGATTCCAGACGAGGCTCTGGAATGGCGGCGGCCATCTTGAAAGGAGGCTCTTGGCTGAACCCTGGTGTGAGGTGAGACTGGACGATGACGTCTTCCTCTGAATCTGCCAACGATGAACGAGGACCCATCTTGCCAGAGCGCAAAGTTGATATTACTTTCAAGCGTCCATACGGGGTCTCCTCGCGGAATCACTAAGCGTATCTCATCATCCAGTCCGGTCCATCCAGTCCAAAAAATATAAGTTTATTAAGTAGTGCAGAGGGAAGAGCAATGCAGGGAAGGTGTGCAGACGCAATGAATGATGATCGTTGAACTGATGATGACAGTAATGATGTCTCTTGTTGCAGGTAGAAGACGGGAAGAACCAGGGTAACGCAGATCAGTGAAGACGGGAAGAACCAGGGTAACGCAGATCAGTGAAGACGGGAAGAACCAGGGTAACGCAGATCGGTGAAGAACCAGGGTAGCGCAGATCGGTGAAGAACCAGGGTAGCGCAGATCGGTGAAGAACCAGGGTAGCGCAGATCGGTGAAGACGGGAAGAACCAGGGTAACGCAGATCGGTGAAGACGGGAAGCACCAGGGTAGCGCAGATCGGTGAAGACGGGAAGAACCAGGGAAGCGCAGATCGGTGAGAACGGGAAGAACCAGGGTAGCGCAGATCGGTGAAGACGGGAAGAACCAGGGTAACGCAGATCGATTTATTTAAAAAAAAATGCAGTTTCTTTCAATAACATAAAAAAATCTTACTGAACGGAAGTGCATAAGCAGTGGCCTCAAAGTATTTGTATTTTGTACACTTACTAAATCACTCTTACCCCCATTTCACACGCAAGTATTCCCAGACTAAAATGCATGTTTGAGCAGTTTTAACTGAAAGCAACTGATATTAAAATATATCAGTGCCATTATTTGTCTCAAGTTGCAAAATAATTTTTTGCACGTTTATTAAAGTTTCTTAAATGCCCTAATTGAACTAAGGCCTAATCCTGGCTTAATCTAAGCCCTGTCTGTGAAACCAGACCTTGATGTATAAATGCCATTTATATTTTACAAATCTGACAAACTCAGTGGGACGCATTTATTTAATACGTGATAAACTACACTTGTGAGCAGTAGTTAAAAGTAATTCTCAGAAAGAAGTTCTGAGAAAACTCAGGTCTCGCATCATTTGATATTTTGTTAGTCACAATCAGAAGAGGACAGACAAGGTTACTGAACAATATAAGCTCATTAAGTAGTGCAGAGCGAAGAGCAATGCAGGGAAGGTGTGCAGACGCAATGAATGATGATCTTTGAACTGATGATGACTTAGCTTGACGGTAATGATGTCTCTTGTTGCAGGTAGAAGACGGGAAGAACCAGGGTAACGTAGATCAGTGATGACAGGAAGAACGGGACTTCAGGCATGTAGGCTTCGGATGAGGGCATCCGGGAGTCTTCATCCGGAGGGTGAGCAGTTTATGTAGACTCCAGGGCGATGCCAGCAGCTTGAGAGACTAGGGCGGAGCAGGCTGTGCAGGCGGCCAGGGCCGAGACGACCCTTCAGGCGGCCATGGCGGATCGGCCTTCATGGCCTTTCCGTGGGAGCCCGTTCTGGCCACTTTGGCTGAGGAAAAGAGGGCCGCTCAGACGGTAGCGTCGGCGGCCATCCTGGCTGAGGGCTCAGGCGGCGGCCATCTTTGCCGAGGGCTCAGGCGTGGTGGCGGCCATCTTGGCCGGAGACGAGGGCTCAGGCGTGACAGCCAACTTGGGTGAGAGCTCGTGGGTTGGAGCCGATGTGTGTGCTGCCCAAATACACAAAAGAGCTGAGGCGACTATCACGAGGGCTGTATCATCCGGAACTGTCTCAGGTGCAGCGACCACTTGTCCGAAGACACAGGCACAGTTGACCTGGTGTGAACAGTCTCTGGTCTCTGACAGTCTCTGACGTGAAGAAGCTCTAGAAGGGTGGTCTCGACGGGACGAGACTCTGGAAGGGTGGTCTCAACAGGACGAGACTCTGGAAGCGTGGTCTTGACGGGACGAGACTCTGGAAGGGGGGGGGGCGGCGGCCATGAAGGGACGAGGCTCTGGAATGGCGGCGGCCATCTTGAAAGGAGGCTCTTGGCTGAACCCTGGTGTGAGGTGAGACTGGACGATGACGTCTTCCTCTGAATCTGCCAACGATGAACGAGGACCCATCTTGCCAGAGCGCAAAGTTGATATTACTTTCAAACGTCCATACGGGGTCTCCTCGCGGAATCACTAAGCGTATCTCATCATCCAGTCCGGTCCATCCAGTCCAAAAAATATACGTTTATTAAGTAGTGCAGAGGGAAGAGCAATGCAGGGAAGGTGTGCAGACGCAATGAATGATGATCGTTGAACTGATGATAACAGTAATGATGTCTCTTGTTGCAGGTAGAAGACGGGAAGAACCAGGGTAACGCAGATCGGTGAAGACGGGAAGAACCAGGGTAACGCAGAACGGTGAAGAACCAGGGTAGCGCAGATCGGTGAAGACGGGAACAACCAGGGTAACGCAGATCGGTGAAGACGGGAAGAACCAGGGTAGCGCAGATCGGTGAAGACGGGAAGAACCAGGGTAGCGCAGATCGGTGAAGACGGGAAGAACCAGGGTAACGCAGATCGGTGAGAACGGGAAGAACCAGGGTAACGCAGATCGGTGAAGACGGGAAGAACCAGGGTAGCGCAGATCGGTGAAGACGGGAACAACCAGGGTAACGCAGATCGGTGAAGACAGGAAGAACCAGGGTAGCGCAGATCGCTGAAGACGGGAAGAACCAGGGTAGCGCAGATCGGTGAAGACGGGAAGAACCAGGGTAGCGCAGATCGGTGAAGACGGGAAGAACCAGGGTAGCGCAGATCGGTGAAGAACCAGGGTAACGCAGATCGGTGAAGACGGGAACAACCAGGGTAACGCAGATCGGTGAAGACGGGAAGAACCAGGGTAGCGCAGATCGCTGAAGACGGGAAGAACCAGGGTAGCGCAGATCGGTGAAGAACCAGGGTAACGCAGATCGGTGAAGACGGGAAGAACCAGGGTAACGCAGATCGGTGAAGACGGGAAGAACCAGGGTAGCGCAGATCGGTGAAGACGGGAAGAACCAGGGTAACGCAGATCGGTGAAGACGGGAAGAACCAGGGTAACGCAGATCGGTGAAGACGGGAAGAACCAGGGTAACGCAGATCGGTGAGAACGGGAAGAACCAGGGTAACGCAGATCGGTGAAGACGGGAAGAACCAGGGTAGCGCAGATCGGTGAAGACGGGAAGAACCAGGGTAGCGCAGATCAGTGAAGACGGGAACAACCAGGGTAACGCAGATCGGTGAAGACGGGAAGAACCAGGGTAGCGCAGATCAGTGAAGACGGGAAGAACCAGGGTAGCGCAGATCGGTGAAGATGGGAAGAACCAGGGTAACGCAGATCAGTGAAGACGGGAAGAATGGGTCTTTAGGTAAGTAGGCGTCATGAGACCAGACAAGGGAGTGCAGGAGAAGTGTCTATTTAGGGAGTGCTGATGATGAGGTGCAGGTGCTGATGTTATTAGGTGATGGCTGATGGTGTGAAGGTGGGAAACATGAGGGATGCTGGGAAGTGCGGTTGAGGTGACAGAGCTGGTGACCGTGACAGTTATCTATTCAGTCATTTTAAGTATGGTTTAAGCATATAATATTTTTAAGGCCATTGTAAGTGAACTATATTTCGATGCAGTATGTCTCTCACCAGCAATGACAACAACAAAAAAGGTCACCAGATGATCATTGAGATATTTTGTCAATGAACAAAAAGTGATCTAGCTAACACAAAGTTTTCAATAAAATTAATAACATAAAATCTTGGTCCTGTATGTTCCATGATGGCCATCAACTATATATTAAGAGTAAGTTATATTGATAATTATTAATGTATTCTGAATTATTATTAGCAGAATCTTGACTGCCATGTGCTACAACACCGGGTATGTTGTATTGAGTTCTGAATAGTTTTTTAAATTTTCAGGGTTTTTTTGTGCAAAAGTTTATAAAATGTTTTTTGGAGAGAAAGGGCAGAAGCAGAGTTATAATTTTGTCTCCACACGCTTGCAGACGCTGCATGAGACAATATAAATCTCACCCTCTGTTTGCGTATGGTGTGGCTGGTTTGTTTGAGTAATGAGGTAATTAACTCAATCACGACACTCAGACAGATGATGAATTTTGTTAATGCTTCTCCTTTGTTCTCCACTCATTTCTGAGCAGGTCTTTTTCCTCTACATTAACCCGACATGTGCACACAAACACACACACACACACACACACTGCATCTTCTTTGTGGAGTACGAGGTTGCAGCCATGCAAATGGGCCAGAGAGAGGAACCTGTTACTAACTGGAACTGCAACGGGAAAACAAGGTATAACAGAGGTGGTTTCTTATTCTCTGTGCTTACAAGGTCAACATGCTATTGTTCATTGGGGCAAAGTGCACCATTGTGCAACAGTCTGAGAGTCAATTGCAGATCACTGACACTATATTTACCTCAAACACTGAGATAATGGCAGGCTGTCGGGCTGTTTTCACACTTGGCTCGATTGCTTGGTCTGAACCAGATTTCAGTTCCACTCCCATCCTTCAGCAGGCATCTTTTCACATTGCACTTTTGGGTCTGAACCACATTACGCTTGTGTCATCGACCTGAGCACCATGGCAGCTGTTTATCACTGTAGGGGGAAAATAAGCACCGCCTTTATACAACTGAATGCTCAAGTATTACTTACATTTCCAAAGGTCAACAGCTAATGAAAACAGGTCAGATTTCACATGGGAACTGAACCAACAGATGAGGGGAAACATAAGAGGGGAAACATAAACTGTCCTATTGTCTTTGAACACCAGACACAACAATTTTCCCTTTTTTCTATGAAAACAGCAAACAAAAAATCTTCAGATTTTAGTTTAAACAGCCACATACTTTTTCATTTAAAATATAATTTATAAGTATATCATCATTCATAAATGCACTAAATCTAACATTATATCCAGATTGTTCAGTCCTGAGAAAAGCAAGTGCTGTCAGACTTCCTCAAATACTTGAGGCATTGTTTGAGGTTCATCTGGTGAAACCCGCTGGAAAATCTTCAGGCAATTTCAAAAGGCCAGGGGCCGTATTTACAAAACATCTTGAGGATAAAAGTAGCCCCTAACTTGACGATTTAAGATAAACTATTAGAGGTAAGTTTCTGGCTGCAACCATAATCGCCTACTCTAGAGTAGGTATTTATTTTGAATAAGTAATTACTTCACAACTTCTAAAAAAAAAGTAGTTATATACAGTAGCCTATATAGTGTGTGTATATGAATGTAATCTGGACATACATCTACCATGCTTTCATTATCATGCGACCTACCAGCATCAGTTGCGTCCATTCACTGTCATACACAAATCCTCCCCCGTGGCCTCATGGGATAGTAAAGTGTCCCTCATATGCACACTTCGTATACTCTCACTGGAGGTACTTTTTGCCTACTGTATATTCTTTTGTTACATACAGTTTTTTACCTACGAAGTATGCGATTTCAGATTTCAGATGCAGCCGAAATGTTTTGTGAATATGGCCCCAATTGACCCTTTTCACATTTCCGGGTTTCTCAGAAGCGGAAGTCGTCATAGTTTGGTAAACTTCTATGGTGAATCAGAAACTAGCCTACATTATTATTTTTTTTTTTCGTGTTCCCATTTGCTCAAATAAAAAAAGAAAAACTCCACAATAGTTTTTTCGCAACTTTCAAAAGAGGAAAAAATAGAGTGAGATTGATAACGGCAGTCGGAAGAGAGAAAGATGTAAATTTTACCGTCACTCCCACAGCCGCTGTATTAGAAACACCCTCACAGCATTGTTGTTGTTGTTTTTTTTGTTTTTTTGTTTTATGCAAAGGTAATATTATACAAAGTAGCCTATAATGTTAACATATAGCCTACGTTAAAAAACAATTTGTGAAAAAAATATTAAAAAAAAAAACTTTACCGAATTTACGATGTTGATGTCTGTTCTGTGAAGAACCTGACCGCTAGAAATTCTTGCAAAATCTCTAAAGAATGTCAGTTTTTTTGTTTTGTTTTTTACAATTAGGCTATTAGGAAAATATTTTTAGACAAGTAAATATTGAAATTTTTAAATAAACATTAGGATATTTGAGGCATCTTCGAAGTGTACCGAGGAACAACCATAGACGGGAACAACAAACATATTTTCCTCTTTGAAGTGCGCACGTAAAACTACAACTCCCAGGATGCACCACTCGTGTACGGAGAGGCACGTACTTCCGTCGGAATTGGCGGGTTGCTGGAGGCAGCTTTCGTGCACTGTAGCATTCCCTTTTGTCTGAGCAGTCAAAGAACATCGATAAAATAATAGCAAACTCTTTCTCCAGTCGACAGATTTCAAACGTTTGTCGACACTTAAAGCCGCTCTATCCGCAGACAACCACCTTATTTGGTGTTATTTCGCCCTGAATTCCGTAATTCACAGGTAAGTGGCGCTGCATGCAGATTGTGAAACATAACGTTACTATATGACTGGCTATGTTTGTACTAAGGACTGTGATTTTTTTATTTTTCTTTTAATAATTAATAGGCAGATGTTTTGAGTACTTTAAGCAACTAATTGCTCTTGAATAATATCTAATCATATTTTGAGTCATTTTGGTTAGTTTTCTACTCGGATCCAGGTCAACATGGAGAAGTGAGCGACCATGCTTCTGCAGCATTAGCCACAAGGCTAGTCCGTGTCTCGGGTTTTAGGGCCATTTTGGGGTTTATACAGTTTTAAAAAAATGTGTATTGGAACGTTTTGTGCATGTATTTATCGGACAGCTTAAACGTTGTTGGTGTCATGGTAGCTTTTGGACCTAAAATTGTCCGGGCAAAGGGGTCTGTTCAGCCGCTTATCTCCGCGTGAGACAGAAACGCCTTTCTCACCCTTGCGTTAAAGGAACTCGGGAACACACTCTCCCCATTTTTTTCCTTCGTTTCTTTTTTTAAGAGATCTATATGGAGTTTGCTCAGTTGCATTGCTACCTTAAAATGTAACACTTGGCCTCACTGTTTCGTCTTTTGTTGCTATTGCAGCTTGAAGGAAATGGGCCGAACATTCTGGCAAGGCGTCTGCGCGTGCACGTCGGAAGTTGAATCGAGTATTTTTCTGCGCGCGAGGTGCGCTGGTCCTCACAAAGTTTATTATAAAAATATAAATAAAATAATGATGCATATGATCTACTTTTATTTAGAAGTGTAGATGAAGTACGATCAATTGTTAAGAAGATAAATATGATTAACGTTACATTAATGCGATTTAATTTTTTCAAAAAGTGTCCCATTCTCTTGGTTTGGACCTTACTTTGTTAGGTTTTTCTGTTTTTACCCTCTTTTAAGTTGACCTCTCAGTGCTTCAGCCTGGTGAGTGTTTGCTGATAGCCCCATAAAAGCAAAACACGTGTGTATTGTTTTTCTGTTAAAGCATCTGTTAAACAGGGGGTGGGGGACATTTAATTACAAACAAAAAACATGCTTTGAGTTGTTGGTGCAGGTCGTTTGCCACAAGATATTGTATGCAAATTTACGGACCTCAAGCCAGGAATTTGTTGCGTTTATTTCGGTTTAAATTTGTAACATTGCAACCTGTTGCTATGTTGATTTTTTTTTTTTTTTTTTTTTTTCATGACATTCATTTTACCCCAAATTGACAAAAAACACCAATGGTGTTAAAGGGGTCCTATTATGCTTTTCCAATTTTTCAACTTCAGTTAGTGTTTTAGAGGTAATTAGTAACAACTTAGAGCTTTACAAATACTGCACTAAGCCATCCGCCTGATATCTCTAAATAAGCTTTAACTTTAATAATGTTCAACCAAGGGAAAAAAGGCTTCTAGGGGGGTGTTTGGCTCGAGGTCATGGTGCAAAGGACTCTAAGTTGATTTTACTCCGAACCATCCCTTTAAGTCTTACTAGTTTAAACATTCAAGTGATTTTAAACCATACAGTACTCGCGCACTCTCTGAGAGATGGTTTTCTCTGCGTGCATTAGAGTAGATTAAGCCGCCTCACAAACGTCAGTGTTATTGCAAGTAACAATTTATTTTTCGCGGATTATCGCTTTCGCTTTAACAGTCGAAAACATGCAAAATTATGTCAAAATTCTGGTCTTGGTGAGTATACTCTAAACATAGTTGGTTATGTCTTAATTAAACAAAACATATGTGACAATATAATGAACACAGGATCCGTGCACTTGCTCTTAAAGGGATAGTTCACCCAAAAATGAAAATTACCCCATGATTTACTCAACCTCAAGCCATCCTTGCTGTATATGACATTCTTCTTTCAGACGAATACAATTGGAGTTATATTAAAACATGTCCTGGCTCTTCCAAGTCCATCAAAGTGCATCCATACATGATAAAAGTACTCCACACGGCTCAGGGGGGTTAATTAAGATTAATTCTGAAAGAAGAATGTCATATAGGATGGCTTGAGGGTGAGTAAATCATGGGGTAATTTTCATTTTTGGGTGAACTAACCCTTTAAAGTGACAGCAGCTGTGGCTGTCATTAATTTTGTTTTCAAAACAACAAAAGATAGCTTTAATTTTAAGGAATCAGGATTAATATCGTTTTTTTTTTTTATTCAGTCAGGACTAAAATACTACCCAGTGTTATTTTACATTTGATTACTTTCTGAATACTAGTGTTAGACCTATCCAAAAACGTTTCTCTTTATTGGTATCTTTATTCTATTGTATTTATTTGAGCTACTTTTTTCAATTTTAATTCAAAGATTGAAATCAAGCTTCCTTGCGTTGTGTAATTTCTTAACAAAATTACCCCATTGTAAAAATGCAATGTGTGAGCAAACATTTAGGTGAGAGAAATGTCATTTTTTAAAAATCCCCCCCATAAGAATCACCTAGGGGGGGATTCCCCTCCCATTTTCCAAAACGAAATTCAGGTCCTGCATGTTAATTGCCATCAACTTGCACATCAACTTACTCAAATGTTGATCACATTTATCCTCACAACATATCTCATCCAAGTTCTGAGAAACAGAAATGATTAATTCATTGCTTAGCTGGGTCTTCAGGCTATGCAGTATGTTAGTTCACCTCACCTCCCTATCAGAGTCGTTCGCTCTGTTGTCGCGTCACATCCCCATAGGCTGAAGCTAAGCTGTACCGGAAACAGAAATGATTAGTTCACCTCTCAAGTCGAGTCGTACGTTCTTTTGTCACGTAACTGCTATATTGGATACAAAAAATTGTCAATTCTCAACCTTCCTTATAAAAGCCCATAGCTAGTGTGCATTGATGCATTTTTGGATATATATAAATTACAGAGTCATGATGGTTCTTTTCCATAACTCGTGATGAACGGATGACTCGGACGGTGAACTAATCATTTCTCATCATCCGTTCATCACGAGTTATGGAAAAGAACCATCATGACTCTGTAATTTATAAATTATGAGCAATTTGAGTCCAAAAATGCATCAATGCACACTAGCTATGGGCTTTTATAAGGAAGGTTGAGAATTGAAATTTTTTTGTATCCAATATAGCAGTTACGTGACAAAAGAACATACGACTCGACTTGAGAGGTGAACTAATCATTTCTGTTTCCTGTACAGAATCTATGGCATGTTGCGCATGCGCGGTCAACACAAAAGGAACGAATCACTCTGAGGAAACTCATTGTTCCTGAGTCATATTAAAGATTTGTTCAAAATGAACGAATCGTTCATGATTGACCCATCACTACTTGAACCATGAAACTTTTTCGATATTGGCTAATCAAAATGAGAATGAAGGAAAATTGTAAAATCAATATTTTTAACCCAGCCCTAATGAAAATATCACAAAAAACCTAATCGTCCTAAAAATAGGTTTCATTACGCAAGATATTTTCAGTCTGACCTGGATGCGTTTTTGTAAGATTAACCCAAAATGCATACCTGTAATAATTGTTTTTTTTTGAATTGCAAAGCAATTCAGAGGAAGCTGTGCACTACAAAATGCTGTATTTGTTAGAGCCAGCAAACTGTTATCCACAGTGCTGTATAATTTTATTTCCTGCCTTGTTGTTCTTTCCCTGATATCACCTGATCCCCCCCCCCCATCCCGTCTAATTCACACTTTCACTCTGTTCAGCACTGTTGACGTTGACAAGGAACCGGAAGGTTCCGCAGAGCCTCCCCCCTTCATGACGAGCATGAGCCAACCAACAGAGACAGCCAGTGATGCTCCCAGCGTCACCGAAGGTGTCTCACAACTTTCTCCTTCACTGCTATTTTTCTTTCAAATGTGTGGGAAGGAGGGTTTATTTCCAGACGTTGTTTCTGTCTTTTAAACAAGCCTTGAAATTATTTTTTTATTATTATTGAATCACGGGTTGTTGGTAACTGTCTGTTTTCATGACCACTGTTTCATCTGCCATGTGATCCATTATTTGTCACTCACTAATAGAGGTGCTTCTGCTGCTGATTTATAAGGTCAGAGGTGCGATTCTGGTCTGGCGCACAAAAGACAGAATGAGCATTTCAAAGTGAAGAAATTTTGGAAGCATTTTACATTAAGGTCTCATTTGTTCGTAACATTTTTAAAATCAAGTTTATTACTAATTGAATTGTAGTATTCTAACTGGCAAGTTGTATCTGTTAACATTAGTTAATGCACTGTGAACTAACTAACTTGTATTTTTAACAAGGATTAACATTAACAAGGATTTATAAATGTTGTTCATGGCTAATGCATTGACTAATACATTAACAAATGAGACCAAATTGTAAAATGTTACTGAAATTTTAGGCTGCATTACCCTTATTTGTGGTTGATTAGTTAGGCATTTGTTCTCCACATTAGCTGTTAACTTCTGTGGTGTATTCAATCGTGTAATGGGAGTTGAATTGCCTCCGATACTGATAATCAAGATATTAATGGTTTAATGATGACGAATTACATTTTCTTTAAAATTAATATTTTGTTCACAAAATATGCATTACTGTTCAAGAGTTTGAGGTCAGTAAGATTTTTATTTTATTTGTTTAAAGAAATTCATGCTTTTATTCAGCAGGGATTGATCAAAATGGTCAGTAAATAAATTTGTTATGTTGCAAAAGATTTCTATTACAAATAAATGCAAAACAGCATTTATTTGTAATAAAAATCTTTTGCAACATTACAAATTTCTTTACTGAACATTTTGATCAATCCTTGCTTCCTATTCATCTAATAATCCTGAAGACATTATCAATGTTCTCAAAAAAATATTAATGCAGCACAACTGTTTTCAACATTGATAATAACAATAAATGTTTCTTAAGCATCAAATCATCATATTAAAATTAATTTCTGAAGAATCATGTGACTTGAAGACTTGAGAAATTATGCTGTAAATTCAGCTTTGCCATCACAGGAAGAAATTACATTTTAAAATATATTACAATAGAAAATTTGTTATTTCACAACATTTTTAATGTATTTTAATTAAATAAATGCAGCCTTGATGAGCTTGAGAGACTTCTTTCAAAGAAAATACAAAAAAAAAATCTTACTGACCCCCAAATATTTGATGCCAATGTCTTTTGATTAATTGGTCGTTTACTAGCCCTGAGAAGTTGTGAAATGAGTGTCAAGTGGTTATGGTTCTAGTTCAAACTGGTATCTGCCCTGCTTGGATTGTGATGCTAACATTGTGATTATGCTGATTCTTAACAAGTGAAAGTTTGAACAGCTTAAAGGAATAGTTCACCCAAAAATGAAACTTGCGTCATGTACTCACTCACCCTCATGTTGTTCTAAACCTGTATGAATTTCTTTCTTCTGCTGAACACCAAAGAGGATATTTTGAAGAATATGGGTAACCAAACAGTTAATGGACCCCATTGACTTCCATAGTACTGTTAAGTTACAGACATTCTTCAAAATATCCTCTTTTGTGTCCAGCAGAAGAAATTCATACAGACTGTTATATAAATCAGATGACATGAGGATTAGTATCTGACTATTCTACTAATTTAGATTTTTTGATTTACTATCTAATTGCTGGACAATTAATCTGAAACCCTAAAACATCTTTTGATAACTATTCTGGATGATTTTAATTACTGATCTAGGTCTCAATAGCAAGAATGTATCACTAAGAGCTGCGGTTTTACTGCAGTCAAAATGTCTCTAATTTTGACACTGCTCTATACAGCAAGATTTGTTTGACTTTTTTGACCTTGGCCTACCTTTCAAATAATTTCTCTTCCTCTTTGCGCACGATCCACTGCCATTGAAGTATCACTGTTTGTATTTGTTCTGCTCAGCCCCATAGTGTCTGTTTCAAGTTCAACTTGCATCATATTTTAACTGTTTGAACACTTAAGATTTTTTTTCCCACAGAAAAGACTGACCCTCTTTTCTGCCCTCTTCTTTCTCCACAGACGAGAAGCTGGCGGCCACCGCTGGAAAGAAGCTGAACAAGAAGAAGGTGGAGGAGGTTGTAGAGGAAGAGGAAGAATATGTGGTGGAGAAAGTCCTGGACAGACGTGTGGTGAAGGGCAGAGTGGAGTTCCTGCTTAAATGGAAGGGCTTCTCAGAGTAAGTTACTAATATCAGCTAGATTTCCTCTAAAATGCATTCATGTAAGGCATGGAACTGGATTCCTAGCAAACGTGTTGGCAATTTTATCATTATTTAAAGAACTCGGGAAGAAAAAATGGTTTTCTAATAAATATGTACTTTTGGTTTCGGTTAGTGGAGCAGCCCTTCCTCCAAAGAAAAAGATGGCATTTAAATCTGTCAATTGATTGAGAATTGATTTCCTTTTCTTTAGAGAAGACAACACATGGGAACCAGAGGACAACCTGGACTGTCCTGATCTCATTGCAGAGTACATGCTAAAACATAAACCTGTGAGTGATGAAAAGAAGGATTCTAGCGGAAAGAGGAAAGGAGAATCTGACACAGATGGTGGAGAAGACAGCCGGCCTAAAAAGAGGAAAGATGAGGTTAGACTTAATCATTCCATTTAATGAATAATCTTTTATAGACTTTTTGGTTTACAAATGTTGTTTCTAAACAAATTTTGTACACAAATTGGCATATGTAGTGTTTGATACAGGATTTTATGAGACTATAGGGGGTGGACCTCGGCCCTTGTTAGGGCACTTACAATCTAGTGCACTTTGAGAGTTCAAAATGAAGAGTTCCAACCCATGTTCAGTGTACAGATTAAACCAAGACAAAGTCTGTGAACTGACTTGTACCTAAACTTTAAACTTTTTGTTGATATAGTGTCTCAGTCTACTTTACATTCACACATGGTTTTTAGGAAGCCAAACAATTAGAATATAACAATAATAATAATAATTTTATATTATTATTATTCCTTTCACAGTAATAGCCATATATTGTAACATAGGCACTGTAAAATAAATGATTTCATATGTATATTATTTTACTTTAAGCTACAGTAGGGAAATTACAATACTTTTGTCCTAATTTCTATACTTACAAGAGATAAACCCTCAAGCTTTTATTTTGATGGAAACTGTGAAAAAATGCAGTTTCTGTGAAAACAGGTTTACATTACAAATCTATTGAAATGCTGTAATCTTCCCATAATAATGTTGGAAATTATGCAGTTGTGAAAATAAATAACTGGTGCCCGTGTAAACTCTCAGCACATGCAGCAATGGAGTTCACTGCATTCATTCACTGTGAACTAAGCCGCTCTGAGACACGTAAAACACCAGATCACAAACTGACGCATGAGCAAAGTGCACACTTTGCTTTAAAAACACGCAGCACAAACAGACTATATACTTGTTTAATTAAATCAGTCTTCTGCGCTTTGATGAGGGCACAAAGCCATATATCACACATTTTTATTTAAGTTTGTTTGACAGATACTTGCCAAAGCAATGGAGCAAAACAATGTTATAGACTTTTTTTTTGTTATTATGAGTTCGATTAATATTTTTGGTTCATTATGAAAGTGAGGCAGAACAGAATAGACTATGCAGGTCTCCAGACTAACTTTTATTTTGTTTATTGTTGCCCCTTACTTAATTTTTAAGAGCTCAAGCAGAAAATTTAGGGGCACACCTTAAATCAACCTGAAATGTAGTTATTTACATTTTTACTTTATTACTGACAAATGCCTTGGTAATAAATAGACTTAAAATAAAACTGCACATTATAATTTCTGTACGTTAAGTTCACAAGGCCCCCAGTCCAGTAATATTTGAGGGCAGCATCACCACTAAGCTCTACAGAAAGTATTTGGTAGCACTGCAGGGCTGACAATAAAGCACTGAGCTTGAGTTTAGGTGTTGATTCAGTTAATTATCATTCATAATGTCTTATAATTAATAGCTAATAAGCCAATAATCTGCAGCCAACTACTGGTTACAATGGTAATGTAATGTTGTCTTTTATTTTTAAATAAGTGTTTTCCTACATCTTGAAATTTTTACTTTTATAAATAAGGACAATCTTTAAAGGATGAACAAATAATGTTTTGGTCATCACATTAAAAATAACATTTAAACATGACAATATTAGAGTTTTGAAGTGCTGGAAAAAGATGTGTAGTACTTGTAAACGTTTGAATATTTCTGCCATGATAGCATGGTTACAGTTAGTGTTACTACATTAAATTCATGGTGAATGTTGCCGATTTGTGGACTTAAAACTTTCTTTAACTTGTTCATTCGTGACACAATGTATCTCCAGGTTTGCACGTCAGCACTGTATGATCTGATATCCATGGTTTATACCAGAGAACTCTTTACTAAATCTAAATGCTTCCGACTAGACCTCCATGCGATGTTAATTCTGTAGCAAATTCAATGGCTTTCTTCACTGGATCTGCTAGCGCTGCGTAGTAACGGTGTTGTGTGATTGAGATCGCCCCGCGAGTGGCTCGCGGCACTGCGCTGACCTATTTTTGGTCCGAACTGGTAAACGGTCTGTGAAGCACAAATGAGTAGCGCAGTTTAATTCTGCTTTTATTTCATTTTCCATTTGATGTTGGGAAACATCGTGGTCATGCCACTGCAACCTCTAACACAATTTTGGTCGCACCCCCATTGCTTGTTTGATGCACATTATTACTTTTTATACATAAAACTGTGCTCATACTTACATTTATGCATCTGTCGTGTGCTTTTAGCTGTTTTTTCTACTTTGGGAAATTTATGTCCAAGAGTTGATTTTATTATGCATTTATTTAGTTTGCTGTTTATCAAATACCTTTTTAGACATGATTAATGAAAAAAAATAAATCTTATTTATAAACAGAATATTTTTGTGAATCAGTTCCAATCTGAAATTGTCTTATTAGAAAGTATGAAACCATTATTTAACTGTGCATTTAGGATACATAAAATTTTAACTGTGAATTTAGTTTTAGCAAGACAATCTTAGCACAACCTTTTTGCTAAAAAGGTTGATTCAAACCACGCATAAAGACATGCTGATTAGAAAGAAGAAAAAATGTTCTTGTATGGAAGACTACTTGGAAGAAACTTTTACTGCATATGAATAATAAATGATTTCCTAATGTTTTGCAGCAAGACAAGCCGAGAGGCTTTTCACGGGGGTTAGACCCAGAGCGCATCATTGGAGCCACAGATTCCAGCGGCGAGCTCATGTTTCTAATGAAATGGTATGTAAATATTATGATTTTAAAAATGTGAAGTGTGTAATTTCTAGAGATGCACCGATGTATCGACCGATTTTTGATCAATTTACAACCATCGCCATATCGGCAATAGCATGAAGAAGGCTGATATAACAAACCGATGGTTTAATCTAATATTCCTGCTGTGCTGCTGTCTGTCTTTTAGTGTTAATCAAACAAAAGACAAAAAATGCTCACTACTCTCTAAACTACTCTAAATAAATTTTGTAACTTTCGTAAGTATTAATATGAATAGGGTCTTATGATTTCCGCGATGCGGAAAACGTGGTCGGAATCGCGGATTCCAGTCATAAAACAGAATTTACTGTACAACAAGGAATGTCAGCAACCCGTCAAAATAAAAGTTCAGTTTTACTTAAAGTAATTGTGACAGTGGTGTATGTAGATAGAAATGGCTCATTCTAAGGTAAAAAAAACAAAAAAAAAAACGGTTCCTTAAGGTCTTTTCACCACTGAAAACATAGTTATGTGTATGATATTGCATTTGTCAACAAATCCTCCTAAATATTACACAATGCACCTTTAATTTAGAATATGCAGTGAAGAATATGCATATATTTTACAATTGTTTACTTTATTTCTGAACCTGAAAACTGTTAAACCTACATAAAAACACTGTTTATTTAATATGTATCTTTGTTCTGTTGTATTTATGTTGGCCTGCTGAATGTTAAATGGATCCAATCCTTGTTCATTAGAAATTATTTGATGCAGCGATAGACTAGCTAGTATAACTTAATGCATATTGTTTTGATCATGTTTTAAATCAGCAAAGTCAAATTAGATAATATAAATATAAAAGTGACATATCGGTGTCGGAATCGGCAAATAATTGTTTAAAATTTGTATCAGCAACCCAAAAAATCCCCAAATCCTATTGGTGCATCCCTAGTAATTTCAGCTCCATTAAAGTCTCAAATTAGTTTTGAAAATAATGAAAACTTCCCACCTTTGGTCAAACAAACAGATGGCTGATTACACAGCGCTCGCATTCTCTATCTTCAATAGTTTACGGTCTCTGTTTAGCAGTCATATCTAATATGATATTATACAGAACTGTTAAACAAAAAAAGTAAACTGTGAAAAAGTATAGCGTTTGCTTTTTGTACTGTGGCTGCCGTCGCATCATCCAAGTGGATGCTGCACACTGGTGGTGTTTGAGGAGAGATCCCCTGATATGATTGTAAAGCGCTTTGGGTGTACAGTAGTACATATGAAAGTGCTATACAAATGCCTCATTAATTCATATGTCCACACTAGTGCGTTTTAGTTTTAACACACCGTTTTAAAATGAAAACAATCCTCCTACTGGTGTTTCCACTGCATTTCAGAAAAGATCTCAATCCACACTACACGAACGAAACGGATGTCACATGACCTTTCATGCGCACTGGCCATGTGCGTACGAGTGTAAACAGTTGCTCTAATATCAGTTGCTCTAACAGTTGCTCGAATGCTCTAATAATCTTGCTCATGGGATATGGGGCTTGACGAATCAGGGAAGGATATGCAATGATCCAGAAGACCTGATCAAGGAGCGGATGTGGGCAGCCATGCCTTCACTTTCAAAAGTCTCTGTTTTGGTCTGCACTAAAAAACCCAACCACAGAGTTTTCAAACTAAAACGGGGTCTGCAGCATTTCCAAAAGTCTCCATTTTCGTGGGTGGAAAACCCCAGTGTAGTTGTGGACGCCAGGCGTAACCATAGCAAAAGTTTTAAAACGAAAATGCACTAGTGTAAACGTAGCCTTAGGCAAGCTGAGCCAAAGCCTAGATGCCTGTCTTTTTACCCCATTCTGTATGATGGGCTAAATTACATTATCTCAAGTGCTTATTTAATTGTATTCCCCTCTGCCTGTTCTCTACAGGAAAAACTCTGACGAGGCAGATCTCGTTCCAGCCAAAGAGGCCAATGTGAAGTGCCCGCAGGTGGTCATCTCATTCTACGAAGAGCGACTGACATGGCACTCTTACCCTTCTGAGGAAGAAGAGAAGAAAGACGATAAGAACTAGGCTTGCGAGGGAAAACAAGAAAGGTGGCAAGTCAGTACGAGTTAGGGTGGGCTTGGTGGGGCGGGGGGACATGGGAAGTTTAGAAATGGGGGAACAGAGACAAAAACTCTTACACTCAATGCCATAAAACCGGACTCAAGAGTATATTCAGAGCATGATATGCAGACGTGGAGTCATCAAAAGTGATTTTAGTCAGAATACTGACCCCCATTAGAAACACAGGATTACTGTATTTCCTCTTTGCTTCTCTTTCTCTTTTGTTTGATTATGGGAAATGGTGTGTATATGCTGCTGTAGTTGCTCAGTTGTCGTTCCCGGTGGTGAACTCCTGATTATGTATATGCTTAATGCGATGGATCCTATGTGCACATCCTCATGCTCTATATTTTTCTGGCAAGCGATTTGAAGGACATTTAATGTCTAAATCAGAACGTGTCACTGTGTAAAATGCTGCCCAAAGTTAAAACATAGTAAGTATGCAACACTATAACTGAAAAAACCAATGGATATAAAGTTTGAGTAAATTGTGTTTTGATATCAGTGTGTAGTTTTCTCTGAATCTAGGCCTAGTTTTTTGCTCAACTCATTTATGATTGTGTGCAGTTACTGTGTTTTGTCTTCGCAGGGCAGTATGACCTAATTTCTTAAGCCTTCTCTTTTTCCTTTCCATCTCATTTTTTGAGACTTACTCTTCAAAGTCATTTGTTGTGTAAATACATTTACCAAAACTGTTGTCACCTTATTAGTGAGCACATTGCTGTGTAGTGCGGTCTTGCTGTTTTAGCAGTATTTTTGAATTTGTATTCATCATGTAGACAGTATTCTGGTCTTTTATTCGTTCACCACTTGAGGATATAAGCTGCATATGGGTGGATGGCTATATATATATACCGATGTGTGTATGTATGTGTATATTCACAAATAGGTTTTTTGATCAATTCTAGTCAGCTTAGTAAACTCCATTTCCCATAATCTTATATAAACATTTTTATTTTTAACTATTAGCTGTCAGTGTATTTTATCAGTTGCATTACTGTGTGAAGAGGAAATATGCTCTTTAGATTCCAGCTTCTCAGATTGATCTTTCAAGTTTTATAGGCTGATCAAGGAGTGCCAGACCTGGCTCAGAATACTTAAGAAAACATTGATGAAAGGTTGGACACTTTGCTGTTTTACTCTCTTTTTTGGCGGTGCTCAAGAATTAGAATGTACTACACAGCTTTAATGCATCTTTCTTTTTTTTTCATGAACATAAATGTGTAGTGAAGGTAAAAAAGCTCACCAACATTACCATGCTACAGATCAGGTCTCTTAGTACCACTTTTGCACCAGCATAAACATGTTAGTATTGGTAATGTTCATTTTAAAATGTAATGAAGCTTTTCAAAATGTTTTGGCGTTGGTTAAAATAGTGCTTGGATCACTGGATACGTTTTTCGCTAAATATGGTATTAATAGTGGCATACTCTTCTGCTGCGTACCAGAGAAGCCTGAAGTGCTTTTAGTTGTACACAATCAGTAATGTGACTGCATTATATTACTCTCTGATTGTCTGTTTTCTCTTTTAAAGTGTACTGTTTGAAGCATGTTACTTTCTTTCATTTTCACTTTTTCAAGGGGGGAGATGATTATTGTTCATTAAACTAAACTTTTGTATTAATTCTGTTGTTTGATCTTTGATTATTTTAAGAAATGGTGTTTAAAAATGTACTTTTGCTATATTAAGGTCCTATTTTACAGAAAATAAATTGAAAATTCAGGACCATAAATGGCTTTTAATTAAAACAAGAGCTTGTCAACAAGAACATAAATTCACTGCAAAATATGAATCACAAGCTACATAAACAATTGAATATAAAAAGGTTTAAATTATTTACAAGGCATTTCAAAATATTAATGAAATCAAATACCAGTTCTGGCAATACAGTTAAAGCAATACAATTTAAAATAAACCACACAAACTCAAGGACAGAATTCCAGTTCACTCATAACATGGTGGGTCAAAAATCCTTAAACTTTACAGCCTTGTTATCTAGTTAATGTTAATCGAGCTCAAAACTAAATGTACATTCATTGTATGGCGTTCCCTATAATGAGATGGCAAACCAACACTTATCAAACCAGTAAGCAATATTTAAAACGCATTATCACTTTGTTTCAATACTTGGATTCCAAGCATAATTCCAAACACAATTTGCCATTCTAACACAGGATTATTGTACTGTTTATTGGGAACAATTTACAATATTCCTAGTTTGGTTCTTAATGTCCGCATGAATGTTGCGATATTCTTTTCTTCCCTATTGTGACATCCAAGTGAAACCGAGCGAGAACATTTTGATTTTCTCCATTGGGAATTGATTGTCGTTTGCTGTAATCTCATGTGAGTCAGTGACGGGTTGCTGGAAAGGAGGGACCCTCTCAGTGGCCCTTACAAATAAAGTGTTATTTGCTGTTGTGCCTTTCAGAAACGCCCGCTTTACATGTGACATCGGCTACAGCGTTGAGTGCTTTCTCTGGCTAGACTCAGCCTCAGACACAAACTGCACGTTTGCTGCCCTTTACAGTCTGATTTTAGAGTATATTTAAACGCACATTGGGAACACACATTGCCCTTTAAATTAACATCAAAACCTTGTGGAACTTGAAGTTCAGTCAAGTTGTATTAGGTGGTTACACAGTATATGACATCTTCAAGGATGATCTCTTGGGTAAAAATACCCTACTTGGTGTAAAATCCCTTTGAACTGTGGAAAACCAGCATGTAGAACTAATCAACATCAGCTCATTGAAGAGTCCTCCTCACTTCTTGCGTTTTTGTCTCTTGCTAAGTTTGCGTCTTGAGTGTGAATCTGATCTGCGTTGGGATGTTACAGGGCTTGTGCAGTCTTGCTGCAACGTAAAGTTGTTGTCCGAGTAGAGCAGTCCCTGTTCCTCACTTAGTCTCTCATACACCTCTTGATACAGGCTATTAAGAAGCTGCTTAACCTCCCTGATGGAGCTCAAGATCTCTGATTTTTCCCTAAGCAGTCTGACCCGGAGGCGTCGCAGGCTATCCACATTACGCTCCAATCCCACTAGGACATTTAGCTTCCTTCGACGACAGTTCTGAGCAGCCAATTTGTTTTTACCCCTGCGGCGAATGTCTCTGATGAGCGAGAGCTGAGCCTCATTGAGATGATATTTTGCTAGCAAACGATTGAATTCCTCAACGGGCAAGTTTACGATGCGTTCGTTGGAGAACGGGATATTCAACGACTTTGCGTGTTTCTCATCCCGGCTGGACAGATGCTCCAGCACTTTCTCTTTCGACTCATCGAAGGGATCTTTTGGAGGTTTCTTCTGGCTTTGAGGTTGGTTGTAGGTATGATCGTGTCCGATGTGCTCGAGCCAAGGAAGACGGTGGAACTGCCTGGCTTCCAAAAAACTTGACTGACACATTTTGGTTTGTTCTGGCATGAAGCCACCCACAGCTCCATCCTCTTCCTCTTCCTCTTCCTTGATATGGGTGTAGCCCACGGCACCTTCCTCGGGTATCATAGGGGTTGGGCTGGAGGGTGATGAAGAGCATGAAGATGATGATGAGGAACTGGAAGATTCAGATCCAGTAGTGGAGGTAGGGCTTTGGCTATAGTCCAGGGATAAACCAGAGTCAGAATCTGCTTGGTTTTGCTCTTCAAGTTCTTCCAGGGCCAAATCCATTTGTCCAATCTCATCAAGCATGGCTTCCTCTAGCAGAGGATCTAACGGGCTTGCCAGGCTAGTCCCAGTAAGGAGGGCTATGATGTCAGAGTCTTCGAAAGCTTCTACATTAGCAGAGGTGTCCAAGTTGAGGTTTGGCAAGGAGTGGTTGTTAATCCGACAGGTTTCTTCCATGGGGACGCTGTTTTGTGCATCAGTGGATCTTGGCAGAGTGGCTCGGTGAAGGCTAACATCCTGATGAATAAAGTTGTCCATGGATCCAGTATTTCTGTCTGAATCACTTATATTGAGGGGGGAATCGCCTGTTGTTTCGGCTATATCCATGTCCTATAAAGATACGAGTTAAAAAAGTTCAATAGGTCAACACATGTCAATAAAACACGTGAACTGGTCCATCATTTTGAATTTTTGACCCAGAAACGCAATTTGAGTAAAAAAAATGAAAAATGAAAAAGTGATTGTTTTATGATAAAATCCTCCAAATACTTGTCAAAATATAATTTAAATGGTTGCTGCCTATCATAAAAAACTTGTTAATGAGAAAATGGCCTGGAAAAAACGAGCTATGGCACAAAAACGAGCAAAGGCACAATGCCTTTGCTCTCTATTGTGATGGCACTTGTTGCATGTCTATGTTTAAAATGACGAAGTTGAGCACACAAAAGATGCGACGTGAACGGGCCCTAAAAAGCAATTGTACTGCGCATGTGTCGAAGGCGTCCATCCGCGCGGTTGAGTATACTTTTGAAAGCTGTGTGGACATGACGGTGCGGAACACGGAAAATGATCTGTCACACCACATTAAATAGCGTCAAAATGGTATTTAATGTTTTAATCCTGTAAAAAAAAACAATTGCCATAAATCTGAAAACTGAGACTTTATAACATTAAAACAGTTTTTTTGCTTATCGTGTTTCTCAAACTATTCATTGCTACGACTCAAAATGATAGAGCGCGTCACATGTTAATTGAAGCACTGATGAATTTATAATTTGAGACTTGACAGTAAGATGCATGCATTTGCATACCTGTGATTCCATGATGGCCAAAACATCTTGCCACTGTTGCTCTAAGTTAAATGTGGATTCCTGTTCAGGCAACAAGGGTGAGATGAGTGGCCTCTGAAACTGAAGTGCATGTTCTCCTACGTTCTGTAAACCAGGACCTGTCAACTGAGAAAATTAAGACATTAAGATTTTCAAACGAGTTTGGAAAGCCTGCATTTCCTTTCAAAAGATTGTTTGTCTCTCTCTCTCTCTCTCTCTCTCTCTCTCTCTCTCTTGTAAAAAAGATGAAACGTTGCTTTCTAGATCAGGTTCTCACCTCTGGATCCTCTTCTGAGGCGAAGTTGTCATCGATGAGATGCAAGCACTCTTCAATGGCAAGAGAAGCGTCGTCCCTTACACCTGACAACTGAAAGAGCAGAAAGTGAGCTGGAGGAAATTGTTCAATAAAAACCATATCACTCTGTTATCTGTCGAGGTCAAGCTATGACGCTCATGCTGCACTTCTTTGGAATGTGGAAAGTCTTCATCAAGGCCAGAAGCAGCACTAAATAGCAAAACATTCGGTGCCGAAATCTACTTTTTACACTGTTAATTCAGTTTTACATGTGTCCTATTCACAGAATTTTAGTACTTCAGCTCATGGTACATATTTCTCTGCAAATTGAAAAGAATTTGACAAATGACAAAATGAAGTGTCTTGTTTCATAGAATATAATGTAAAATTTAAGAAATACAGTAGTGGCCAAAAGTGATGTCTGGCCTATAAAATGTTACTCAAATATTATAAAAAATTTCTTAAAGATTTCATAAGCATATTGCATAGTTGTGCTTGGAGTCAATTGTTTTATTTGTGATAAAGCAATGAAACAAGACAAATTGTGCAGACAATTTTTGTCCAGGCTGTCATACAAAGAGATTATGAACACATGCAAAAACAGGAGAGAACCAACAAAATATTAATAACTAATTATATTGTAGTCTATATATGTTTTTCCTGTGCTTTTTTATTTATTTTTTTATTTTTTTTGGATAGTAAAATAAAACCTGTATCTGTAGTTTGCCTTTCTTGTCAGATAAATACCTTAAGTTTAGTGTTTTGTTCTTCCCTAATATTTAAAATATATAAAATATTTTTTCCATAGTTTGGTTTAATCTAAATATTAAATATTTGGAGTCTTATTCGCGGTCACCTGTAGATCCTCTCCAAACATCTGGTTGTGAAATGGATTTGTATTCCTCCAGCTATCCACCATAAACTCATCTTCCTCTTCTTCCTCGTTAAACAAGCTAAGTGGTTGTGTTCTTGCATTTTCCAACTGCTCCTGGCGGACATTTTGCTGAGGTTCTTGTTCCCAGAAGAAAGACATACCATCTCCCTCCTGCAAATGCAAAATGAAGGTCTAGTAAGGATAGGAGATTGTCCATCTTCCCCATATATATAAATAAATAAATAAATATATATATATATATATATATATATATATATATATATATATATATATATATATATATATCGTGTTTTAAATTTGCAGTTAAGTTCAAAAGCGCATGCATTAAGGCAGTGATCTCAAACTCAATTCCAGGAGGGCCACAGCTCTGCACAGTTTTGCTCCAACCCTAATCAAACACACCTGATCCAGCTAATCAAGGTCAGCTAATCCAGCTAATCAAGGTCTTCAGGATTACTAGAAACTTCCTTGCAGGTGTGAGTTGGAGCTGGTTGGAACTAAACTGTGCAGAGCTGTGGCCCTCCAGGAATTGAGTTTGAGATCACTGCATTAAGGTATACTAGTTTATTGCTGCATCATCAAATCATCATTGAACATGGATTGGATCCATTTAACATTCAACAGGCTAACAAATACAACAGAACAAAAATACATATGAAATAAACAGTGCTTTTCAAGTAGGTTTAACATTAGTTTTCAGGTAGAGAAATTAAATAAAGTAATCAAATGTAAGATAACACTGCTGTATAAATCAAATATATATTAATCCTTATTAAAATTACAAAAGGTATTTAATCAAGAGTAGTAAGCGATTTTTGTCTTTTTATTTTTGTTTGATTTAACATTAAAATCACAGACAGCAGCAATATTAAGCTGCTGTCACTTTAAGAGCTGCACTGATCCAATATACTGATACACACATGCTTTTTTTTTTTCAACTGTTCATGTTCATTCAAGCCTTAACTTGTGTTTACTAGGATACGCACCAAGATGGGCGTTTTGATATAATTTTGTGTGAATTTGTCCGTTCAAGCGCAAGAAGACTCGAAAAAGAACTTGATTCAGTATTCACAATGTCTGAGATGCAGCTTTCCGGGGGCTCAAAGTTAGATGTATGCGCACAGAACTTCTTACACATGGAGTACCAAATTGAGTTCTCTTTCACATTTTCTTGTGCTTGAATATTTAAATTGGCAAGGCTTAAAAACACGTGCAAAGGATAAACTTCTGTGAAGATACAGCACTGGCCCGATCTGGACAATTCCGTCAATTGTCGTGAGCATCGTTCACCCTGGCCTTTTTAATTATTTTAAAGTTTTTAATTATTTTACCCGGAGAAAAATGTTGGATTATGCAACAGACATTACACAACTCAGTGCCTTCACGCAGTTAACTAATCAAAACAATCATTATCTGCATTTTTCATTTTTTAAATTGATCAAAAATCTATGGCCCCATTCATCAATGCATCTCTAATATATATATATATATATATATATATATATATATATATATATATATATATATATATATATATACAGTACTGTGCAAAAGTCTTATCCACATAAGTATTTTCACACACAAAAAAAAAATAATAATTTTAAGCCAGTTATTTATATCTTTTGCTGTAGTGTGTCAGTAGGAAATATCAGTTTATATATCATCCAGATGGGTGATGTTTTGGCATATATGGAACCCATACATTTACAGACAACAGCTCTAGGCTATAAATAGACAACCTTTCCCTGTTCGGGAGCGCGATTAATGAAAGCGATTGGTCTCTTGGGTGTCTGTGCTGTTGTTATTGGAAGTCCCCTTAGCCTCCACAGACTCCTGTGGTCCTTGTGACTATTCAGGGGTTGACTAATATGTTTTTGGCATTAGGGGAATAACAACTCAAGTCACCCCTGCCTTATAGTTAAGATTAGGGTGTCATTTAATCATGTAACCTATTTAGTACAAATCAACTTCCACACCTATATATGCTCAGTCAGAGAGGGTTTGACAAGGTCACAGCTGCCTGTTTACATATGAGCTTAAGGTATGTGGAGCAGTAAGATGTCTTTAATGCACTGTCCGTTAAGTCCATTTTGAGGGGATAGGCCCAGACACTTGATCAGTAGCCGGTAAACAGGCATTGCGAAAGCAAATGTGCATGTCTTCTCGGATTACAAAACAAGCCGGGATGGTGCTGTGGACGCCAAGCCAGCACATGCTCAGGCATATCTAACAGGGGGCAGTTTATATTTGGGGTTACAACAAGCTTGCACAGTCAAGTACATGTGCCCTTGTTTGAACTACAGTGATTCGAGAGGGGGATTTTTCGATATGGTAATGATTCCTGGCCGTCTGATTGACATCTCGTGTGTGGATCTAACATTATAGAAGTCTGCAAATAGAACAGATAGCCTATTAGGGATGCACAATATATCGGCATCAGTGATATTAAGAGTTTTATTTATTTCTTTTTATTTATCAGTATTGATTAATAGTTGATGTTTAATTGTGTATGCTATGGTCATTTGCCTTTTTTTACATTTAGGTTACCTTTGCTGGAAGAGCTTCACAATTCTGGATAAATTGAAAATCGGTTTAGTGATGTTTCAGTGATTTACAAAACCTTATCATTAGTTTACTAAATAAATAACATGTAATTTACTTGTTTCTGACAAGATTTCCTTCGCTTTAAGAAATTGCTTTTTACATAAAAATATGTATTAATGTACAGGACCAGAAGTTTCTCTGCTGGATCCATCGTGATTTAGGATTGGGTCTGGCAGAGAAACTATGTTCCTCCGGCAAGGTACGGAGTCTGTATAGGAATATAAAATTCAGTTTTGTGCCCTGGGAACAATCAGAGAACGAATCAACAAGAAAACTACAATCTGACTACAAAATGGCACAGGAAACAGGAAAATAACCAGGTAGAATACAACCAAATAACAGAACCATAAGATACACAAAACAATATTTCCTGTGGATCACAAGTGCCCAAACATTTTGTTCCCATGTTTTTGTTTTTTTGAGACGGAAAATTGACAGGCCTGTGCTGCGGTTGCCCTTCAGGTCTTCACGCTAGTCACATGACTGAAAACTATGAATAAATCAGCATCAGTACTTGCCATCTCTCACACAAAACCCAAAGATGAACTTATCACCAGACTGCATGCTTCTATTAATCTCTAGGGGTAAAAGAGTCAACAGTCGGATCCAGGAACACCGTGGCCGCCAGTCAGTACAGGTCAAATGTGCCATAGGGCCAAATATGCAGCCTTTTGTACATTCTAGACTGGCTCTTGGTTCAGAAATAGCCCGGCGGATCATGTGGATGGAAACCTGTCAAATTTGATCTGGTCTGTACTCTGTACATGTAAGGGACTTGGCACATGGCAGCTGTTTCTAAGTTCAGGGTCCTTACTCAAGGGGGAATTCAAGTTCAGAAAGTCTTAACATCTCGTAACATCTTACTCTGTTTCAAAGCCCATTGAAGGAACAGAAAGTAAAAAGCATCCAGTCGAAATTTCCCTAGCTGTCCTGCTGAGTTTATGCATGTGAACAGAAAGCAAAAGAAAGCGACTCGATGCTTCTCACAAATGTCAATAATGTGGGCGCACAGCCAGGCAGCCGTACAGTCACACTAAATAGTCTGGGCACTGGCTGGCAGCCTGCTGTGGGTCATGTGATAACCCAGTTTAAAGTGTCCCTATTATGCTTTTTATGATGTAATATAGCTGTTATAGTTGTAATATAGCTGTTTGTAAATTTAAAAGGTCTGCAAAGTATCAAAAATCGAAGTGCTCGACAAATAAAGTTATTGGCTCCCAAAAGAGAGAGAGAAAAAAGGTTCTGAACTGCCTGAAAAAGAGTCGTCAGTAATTTCAGTCTTCAAAACCTACGCATGTTTGTAACATGCATAATTCCAGTCTGGTCTTCATTGGCTGCCCGAGAACAACTTTGACCTACTTTAACCTGACACTGTAACACTGTAGTTGTAGCTGAGGCCTGGAAGAGATTGGCTTGTGTTGTCAACATGTTGCTAAGATGCTTTTTTTCTGCAGTGTGAAAGCAAAGATGAGGACTCGCACTTGAATTTATACAGTAAAGCCTCGGATATGGTACTGGGCATTTCGTTTGTAACATGCACTGTAAGCAGTAGACCAAACACAACAGACTGGGCCATCTGACCAATCAGAGCAGAGTAGGCTCTCAGAAAGGCGGGGTTTAGAGAGACTGAATCATTTCATGAACCGTTTCAGACACTGTGAGAAGAGAGGAGATGCTGCAATGACAAAATTAACGTTTCATGTTGAACTTTTAATGTTTTTATTTTATTTTTTACCTTCAATGCATGCAAACCTGTTGTAGAAAACAAAATTAGCAACCTTTAAAATAGCTTAATAGGGGAACTTTAACTCTACAAAATATTACAAACCGTAGGCACGTTTCCATTACAGATTTGCGCAAAACTTTTGCGATTTTTTTCTAAATGTTGACAAAAAACTATTGCGAAATGACGGCGTTTCCATTAACGATGTTATGCGACTAAAACTTTTTTTCTCTCGTGATAAGTAAAATCATTCCAAAAACCATGGCAAACGACGTTGGTAGGTTTATGTACTATATCCATTGCACAAGCCATTATTATTAATCGAAGGAGATGGATGTGTATTTTCCAAGCGTTAATAATTCACAATTTCAATTTGCGTAATTTGAAGGGTAATGGAAACACAGCTAGTGAGACTGATGTTTTTTTTGTGTGTTTGGAAAAGACTAACACAACGACCTTGATATACAGTACTTTTAAATGACTGTTTAGTCATTAATTTGCTCAATATATGGTTAAACAAATAATATGGACCTAGATCTATTGGTCATTTTCTTCTTATTCTTGAGTCTGAAAATTAATAGTTGAAACTGTTTACAAGACACTTACGTAATGTGCTAGTATACACTTTAGTCCCATTACCAAGAATACTCTGGGTCTCATGAAACTCTAACGGTCAGTAGGACAGCAAACAACATGCAACACTTAAGTAAGACGTGGAGGGGAAACCCAGCCAAGATGTTTGAAGTTGTTTAACGCTCAGCTGTGCCTCAGGGCAAAGACGAGGACACATGCATCTGTCCAACTCAATAACAAATCCATGTGCACATCCAGACCAGACGTTTCTGGTATTGAGCCATGCAGTGTTGTTTGGGTGTGTGTTTTCAGAATTGATATTAGCAAATAGAGTTTGTTTAGTGTGGTTATGCTACTTGTGTATTAGCAATATCTGAATCAATGAAATGCATTCCGTGATAATTTTTTCATGAGTTTGTTAATCATTTTTCTTGTTTCACATAATTTTGAAACTCACTGTCAAGTATAATGCATCAGCTGATAACCTAAGATTCACAGGTAACACTTCCTTATTTTGTAAGGGCACAATTTAACTGGAAATCATGCCATGAGGAAACAAAACCCTAGTTGGCAGGACAATAAAGTCAGATTTAATAATTGTTTTTCTTTTAAAGGCAAATAAAATACATAGCTAATTAGAAGACATGTAAATGGTGTAGTTGACTTTTAAAGATATTTTTTTACAGTTTTTAACTTTGAGGTCAGCAAAATGTTTTTAAAAGAAGTAGGCTATCTTATTCTCGCCATGGCTGCATTTATTTCATTTTAAAAACTGTAAAAACAATAACATTTTGAAATACTATTACAATTTAAAATAGCTGTTTTCTATTTGAATATATATTTAAAATGTAATTTATTCATGTGATCAAAGCTGAATTTTCAGCGTCATTACATCTTCAGTGTCACATGATCCTTCAGAAATCATTCTAATATGATTTGCAGCTCAAACATTTCTTTCTATTATCTTTAAAATTTCTTATTATTATTGATGTTGAAATCAGTTGTGCTGCTTAATGTTTTTGAGGAATACATTTTTCAGAATTCTTTGAATAATTGAAAATTCAAAAGAACAGCATTTAATTAAAATAGAAATTATTGGTAACATTATATTGAGTCACTTTTTATCCATTTAATGCATCCTAGATAAAAAGTATTAGTTTATTTATTTAAAAAAAAACCATCTTATTGACCCCAACTTTTGACAGATATATCAAAATGTGTCTCCAAATAATTATTGTAGCAATTCTTTTTTTAAATTGACAAAAAATGTTTTAGTTATTTATTCTTGTTATAGCATTTTAAAGATTTAAAAATAACCACTAATGAGAGTGAAACATCCTTGAAGGGTGTTGCTAGCACCAACTTCCATTCTTCAAATATTAACTAATTTATCTATTATGAAACAAACCACAAAGCAGGCCATTGGCGGAAATAGGAAATAATTTTTCGAAGCTTTCACTGGCTTCACTGCTTACCTCTTTAATGAGCTCATCTTCGTCTGGATGATTGAGGTTTCTTGACATGTGCCCCAAAGGTCCAAGGGTTTGATCCTCAACTACGTCATAGCCCAGTTCTCCTCCATTTCCCAACCTCATGCTTAGCTCTGAGGGTTCCTCCACATCTTCAAGTCCTCCAGCTTCCTCAAGGAGACCTACTTGACCTGGAATGGAGACTCCATTGTCAGGCTCCCTGTGGACCAACCAGGCTTCCAACTCTGCCGCTGGCACCTGCAGGCGGTCTAGGGAACGAACCCAACTCAGAAGCCTGCGGGCTGTGAAGAACCCATCTAGGTCTACACTTTTTGGGTGCAGGTTATATCCATCCAGGATGTTTCGGAGATTGTGGAACTGAGTCTGAGTTAGAGCTAAACTTGGGCCCTGAATGATTTCGCTAAAGGGGGGCAGGTAGGGATCCACGTCCACACGCATCCCGGACAGACTGAGAAGAATAGCCACTTGAAGCAGGCCCTCAGTTAGGTACTTCTTCAGGTCCGGCATGGCCAAAACCGGTGCCAGGAGCTTTCAAAACGCTCCAGAAATAAAAGTTGTTGTTTTTTGTTTATAGGGAAAAAAATATTTCACAAATTCCTGAAACAGAGAAGAAGAATGATATAGCCTAATATCAGAATTTAACACATTATCAGTCAGTGTTTGAATGAAAATGAGTTGTTGCTTAGATTAAAGCTGCAGTAACTCTTCTTTTGTTTCTGTTTTTTTTTTTTTTTTTTTTTTTTTTTTATATATATATATATACAGTATAATCAATAAAATATTGATTAGCCATATATATATGGCTAATCAATAAAAAATATAGGCTATTATATTTAAGTTATAAATGTTTATGGTTTAAGGTCACTGTAAAAGGCTGAGACCTCATTAAGTATTGTTAAAGGGATGGTTCACCCAAAAATGAAAATTCTGTCATTTACTCACCCTCAAGTTCTTCCAACTCTGTATACGTTTCTTTGTTCTGTTGAACACAAAGGAAGATATTTTGAAGAATGTTTGTAACCAAACAGTTGTGGGGCACCATTGACTTCCATAGTATTTTTTTTCTATAGCCTACTATGGAAGTCAATGGGACCCATCAACTGTTTGGTTACAAACATTCTTCAAAATATCTTCCTTTGTGTTCAACAGAAGAAAGAAACTCATACAGGTTTGGAACAACTTGAGGGTGAGTAAATGATGACATAATTTTCATTTTCGGGTGAACTGTCCCTTTAAGTTCCTGGCCTCTGATTGGTCAATACAGCGTTCCACTTATTCACTTAGCATATCGTTCTGTTATGTCAGGAACTTTCTCTAGCGGAAGGATGCTTTTTTTTATTCATAAACTTGTTGAACAATATCAGAAACAGTCATAACTGAAAGATTTACAAACAAAGACTGAGATTACTTTCAATTGTCACATTAGAAAGAAAAGAAAAATAAATGAATAAAAAGAAAAGTAGGAGAGTATGAGGTTTTTTATATTATAAAACCAAAATCTTCCAATAAAGAACACAAATACATTTATTTGGGACTTTTCATCCCTCGGAAGGATACATATTTACTGAATAGCCTACAATTTCAATGAAAAATTGCACTTTAAAAAGCAATGAGGCACGCGGGGCTGTGCTGTATTTAATTTTCAGTTTTTTAGTTTAAACGTAGGCTAGGCAGTTTCAAACATGAATTAACAATTTTACGGTGAACGCGCGAAACTTCGAGAATCTGCTATATCTTGACTGGAGTCAACAAGACTGAAGCTCGTTGCAATCATCAACGCGTGACACACTCCCGTTGACCCACTTCTTGTTGATTTTTTCATAACTAGGCAACAGGCGACATGAGTCAGCTATAATGTAAACAAAACTTTTCTCGTGAAATAAACATTAGAGGTCCAAGTGTTCGAATAAATAAGTAGCTAATTGAATAAAATATTAAATTTCACAATATTAACATTACAATACAATAACTCATAATACAATTCTATTACATTATTATGCTATTATTATGCACATTTACAGTTAGTTAATTCACAATATTAAAATAGGAATAGGCCTACCTTTACACTGATAGGCTAAACCGCATCTTAGATTATGTCAATCATTTTTAAGTGATTCATATTTTCAAATGAACGATGTAGAGAGCTATTAGATCCATTACATTTGGCACTATATGCTCGCAATATATCTGCTGTTTAGATTTAGGCTATCAATAAGTTAGTCAAAACATTACCTTGTCTACGGACACAGAGTTCTGGTAGTCGCTATATAAAGGCGTGAGAGCAGGATGCTCCTCTTGGATGATCTGAATCACACAACTTCACATGCTCTATAACAGTGTGCGAGTGTATTTATGGGGCTGTGGCGGAAAGTATTGGTCTCCTCCCTACATGACGTGATGAGCCTTTCAGTTTTCTTTCGGCAAGACCGCGCGTGCTCGCCCAGTTTGTCAGCGTTTAGAAAAGATTAGGCTACTGATTTTTCCAATAACACATCACATGTTTTTCAGAGCTTTCCTTGTTTATCGTAGGACCATGAAACAAGTGTCACAGGATAACTGAGAGGACAGAATGATAACAATAGCTGTTCAGAACTGTTTTATGAGCTAGGCTAGTAGGCTACTGTATGATGGCAAACTATGCAGTAGCCTACATTATGCAATAGTAGGCTATAGTATTTAGAGGAATACAAAAATGGTTTAACAAATAGGCTACCATTAACAGAACATACAACAATATATAATATAAAATTTAAAGGGGGGTATGTGGGGGTATGCAGATTAGCCTATTATTGTTTTTTGTTATTAGGCTATTAAGACATATTAAGTAGGCTAATGTATTTACAGTAAGCTGAGTGTAAGCAAGATCCTTTTTCCCTGAACCTTTTCAGCTTTGCTGCCCCCTGTCGTGCTAGTAAGTGGTGACGTTACATAATTCATTGGTTTACAGCAGTCGTTCATTATCTATTCATTGCATGTCTTGTATGATGTGGAAGTCACGTGAAACTTTCTATGCAAAACGGGTTACTCAATAGTAGAGCAAATAACATGACGCCATAAATATTAATTTCGTTCCCAAGACTTCCCAACAAACGAGCTTACTATGAAAGCCGCCATTGTGGCTCATGTATGGCATCGCTGCCAACCAGAACGCTATTGTAGGTTTGAGCCAACATGGCGGCTTGAGGGCTGTAGTTGCAGACACGCCCACTGTGAGTCAGAGGGTTTAGGAGCGCTACTGTAATGACAGCTCAAAGCTGTCCACGTCAACACTGTGCTACCACCATGGACTCCACGGCTCTGGTAAGATATGTGTGCCATTTAATCGCTGTTTTTATTTCTTTAATTCATTGTAAACGTTAAAATGTTAGATTGGCGACTGGCTTTAGCAGCTTGTGAGCAGTTTTTCATTTGGAATCTATGGAGAAATATGTTTTCGACAGCAACTATTTTCTCTTTATATTATTCTTAGGCTTAGCGTGCTAAGTTGGAACAATATTTAAGAAACTCTACATTTGACAACTTCTGAAAATGTGTGTCGTCTTGTAATATAAATGCTCGTGCATGTATTTTTTTTCCTCGCGAAGAAACTCTACATTTGTCAACTACTGGAAATGTGTGTCGTCTTGTAATATAAATGCTCGTGCATGTATTTTTTTCCTCGCGAAAGCGAAATCGTTGGCAGAAACCGATACGGTTTCTGTTTACGAGCGCACGAATATTAATATGATCAAACCATAACATTATTTTTCAGATTATGAATGGATCATTGTAGTGCACAATGCGTATGTATAGCCTAGTGTTTCCATTTCTTCCACGTCATTCTCCACTTGTGTTCAGTTTGTTCTGAAAGTTTTTTTTTTTTTTTTTCGGTCTACGGGTCTAGTCGTGGAAGATGTGGCTTTTCAAAAGTGGACGTGGATGCCACGTCCTCGATGCGTCTCTGCCGGAGCGGAGCGCGCGCGCTGCCTGTTTGGTGCGCGTGATTGATTCCACAGGTGGATACTTGGAGGAGATCAGGGTTATTGCTTGCCATGGACTTTTTAATACTCTTATGAGTTGACCTGGCTATATAGACAACATAAATTCCAAATGCAAATTATTAATACTGTAGCTGTAGAAAAAATATTCTACAAAATAAATGCCTTTAAAGTGGGAAAAGGTGACATTTAAAGTACATTTCAGGCTATAAAAGGGTTCCTTTAAAAGGGTGATGTAACAAGGTTTTTACAGTTAATTTATTCATTACTAGCATTGTAAAAAAGTTTTTTACAATGCTAGTCTAAGTCATTGTTTACATACAATAGAGCCCGTACTTGGATGGAATGCTTCATATTTTATTGTTATAAAAATGAACAAAATATATTAGTTAAATGGTCATTGGTAAGACTTTGCCTCACTGTGAAACAGATATTATAATTTACAAAGGGCAAAGTTTCATCGTTGGGCCCTGAAGGTGTGTGTCTCGAGACAGGATACTCTTGTATGCCAACCAGATGATCTGAAAAGGTGACCAAAGAATAGTTTTTTCCTTCTGTTCGCCTGGCTCAAGTTCTGTGATACACTCAGACTTTGAATCAGTGGTAGTCAGTGCATGACAGAACTTTGGCCCGGCCGGACCCAGTCGAGTGAAAGCCAACAAACAGCCTCTTCTAGGCATAATATAATAGCATTTTAAGGTGTATTTATGACATCATAGATACAAAAAATCCCCGTAATGTGAATTCTTGAAAATAATGTTGATTTATTTTCAACCAGGAACCCTCGCTGTACACCGTGAAGGCTGTCTTCATCTTAGACAACGATGGAAACAGACTGCTTTCTAAGGTGCTTAGACCCCTTCTGATAATCTTTCTTTTTACAGAAGATGGAAAAAGATCATCATGAATAACTATTTATGTACTGTGCAATTATATATGTGCTCATGTGCAATTACAGTACTATGATCTAGAGCTCTACCCTTCCATGAAAGAGCAGAAGAATTTTGAAATGAACGTCTTCAACAAAACACATAAAGCTGACAGTAAGTTCATTATTTAACAGTGTTTTGCTAACCTTCCCATTAAGTTGTGAAAATGTTCAGAACATTATCAAAGACCAGATAACTTTGAACGAACATTCTATTAACGTTATTGGAAGAGCGCTTTTTCTTCGTAACTTTGAGAGAACCTTGGCAGAACATTAGCTAAAGTTCTGAGAACATTCCCTGTTAGCTGGGATACTGCCAAATGTTTTGCTTGTAGTGATTAGACCTGATGGGCTGCTTTATGTTCCAACTCAAGCTCTTCTCTTCAGATCAGTGTTTCCTACTAAACTCAGGGGAGTTTAGAGACTATTGTGTCGATTAGGACCAGATCCACTCTAAGAAGTGTCCCAGATTAGTCCCAGATCAAGTTTCAAACTAGTTTACAGTGGTTCATGGTTATTAGAACTTGCAGTTGCAAGGTTCCTCTGGGGCTTGTAGGTCAGATTACTGGAAAACTGGGTGGAGAACCTGTTCTAGAATTCATAAATGTTTCTGTTACTTGCCCTGTGGGGTGAAGGAGTTTGACACCAGGATAACAAAACCACCCTGATCCTTTCACCTGTTTTGGTGTTAAATGTTTTAGCTTGGTCAAAATACACACCTGTATTTGTCTCTTTAAAGGTGAATCCGAGGTGAAACTGTCCGATTTGTTTGAATTTCTTGGAGTCGTTCTTGACGGAAAAGGGGCAGAAATAGCTCTTGACCTCCAAATGATTTGCTTCACATGAAACTTTTAGTAATCAGACACCCCGGCCTTTTAGGACAGCATCTCAAAGTAAAACACTGATCTGGGCTCAGATTTCCTTGTACATATTAATAGACAAAACTGAAACTGATCTTGAATTAGCAATATAATTTAATGTGAAATGCAGTCACTGGACCTTTTTACTGTGCTGTATATTGCATTTTAGCACTGTAGTTTCTACGGTCTCATTCTACCCAGCTAACTGGGAAAGTTCTCAGAACTTTGGCTAATGTTCTTGCAAGGTTTTGTCAAAGTTAAGAACAAAACACCCCCTTCAGTAATGTTAATAAAATGTTCATTTAAAGTTATCTGGTCTTTAATAGCATCCTCAAAGTGTTAGCACAAAAATTGTATTTATACGTTTTGATACAATATGCTTTAAATCGGACAAGGAAAGTGTTTTTCTGATTTTCTTTAGTTGGATGCTTCTCTGACGTTTTTTAAACATTGCTCTCATCATGTGTGCAAAATGATAAAAGGGAATTTTTCCTTTTTCATCTCATAACCAAGAAAAATATATATAAAAAAACCTTGATGATTTTAACGTTCAGACAACATTAAAAAATAACATTTTCATAGCTTAAATCAGGGGTGTCCAAACTTGGTCCTGGAGGGCCACTGTCCAGCAGAGTTTGGCTCTAACTTGCCTCAACACACCTGTCTGGAAGTCTCTAGTATCCCTATAGACCTTGATTAGCTGCTTTAGGTGTGTTTATTTGGGGTTGGAGCTGAACTCTGCAGGACAGTGGCCCTCCAGGAGCAAGATTAGACTGCATGCATTTTGTGGAAGAACATTGTTTTGGTTGTGCTTTGGCTCTGCATGACTGTGTGGATGAACAGGATTATTTCTCAAAACTAAAAAAAGAGAGGGAGATTACTGCTCATACTGTTCATAAAACATAAGCTGAAGAAGTTACTGTAGCTTTACCCATTAATAGACATGGTACTTCATTAAAAATAAATTCCCGTACAGCTACAACAACCAAAATGAAAAGAGCCTTCACAATAGATAACACTTTACAATGAACTCTGTTAGAGAGCTACACATGGCAATTTGTTCAATAAAATACCTTACTCACCTGTTGAGTGATAAAAACACCATCTCTGTGTCACTTTTACAACATTTCCAATCCCTCAGTTCTCGCCATCTCCAAAAAGCAGAGCCGATGTTGATTCTTGTTTTATCACGAGCTCTGTCGCGACTCTCTCAGCATTTAAAAAAAAGCGTATTTCCAGAGGTTCAAGAATTAGCTTCTCCATGTCAATCTTTCTGGCTCGTTGTGACAACTAACCTAAACCACACCATGCATGCGTCAAAGTAGCCGGAGCAACTTTTCTCTATTTAAGAGAGATGATGAGACACAGACGGGCGAGTGACGTATGTACACTATTTCCCACGAAAACCATCCTGTAAGGTCTAAAATATAAACACTTATAATAGGCTTACCATAGTGAATCAGAGTAAGAAACATAATGTACCTTTAATGGGAATGTTAGCTAAATCTTTTTAGAACATATTTTTGTTAGCTGGTTATCTCTATCATGTTGCCCATTAAATAAATAAAAATCAAGACTAACTTTGTTGGCTGGACAAAGACTTGCCTGAAAGTGTAAAAAAAAAAAAAAAAAATAGATAATTTCTCTGATGTTTCTATAACTGAATATACACTTATGTTCAAATAAATATATGTATATCTAAACAAATATTCACATGTACAAATATATATAAATGAATGTATATCTTATGTATTTTAAGTCTTCTGGTTCATGTGTGTGCACAGATGAGATTTCCTTCATAGAAGGGATGACGATAGTCTACAAGAGCAGCATAGACTTGTTCTTCTATGTAGTTGGCAGCGCTCAGGAGAATGAGGTAAGTCATGTATGCAGATGAGTTGGCCTGTAATTGGCTGGAATGTTGTCCATCCTCCAATCGTGTCACTCATTTTGCATGTGACAGTAATTCATTATGACCATTATAGAGAGCTGGTCCTTTTTGGACAGTATTTGGTTTCTCTAAGAGGATACAGATATAACAAAAAGTCAGCTGTGAATCATTCCATTTCCTTTTCTGACTCTCTCTTCCTGTATTTGTCTGATCCTCAGCTCATGTTAATGGCAGTGCTGAACTGCTTGTTTGAGTCTCTCAATCAGATGTTGAGGTGAGTTCATGCTTTGATATATATACATATATACATACATACTAGCGTTTAAAAGTTTTACTTTTATTCAGGGGATGCAATACATTGATCAAAAGTGACAGTAAAGACATTTATAATGTTTCTATTTCAAATATTATTATTTTTTTTTTACTTTATTTTCATCAAATAATCCTGAATATAGGTATATCACAGTTTCCACAAAAATATTTTCAGCTGATTATAATAATAAATGTTTCTTGAGTATTAATTCAGCATTTTAGAATGATTTCTGAAGGATCATTTGATCCATTCCTGGTGAAAATTAGGAATAGGATTAAATAAAAAAAGAAAATGATAATTTTTATCAAGCTTGTATATTTAAGTTCAGTAATTTCACTTAAATGGCAATTATTAGGTAATTTTCATTGCCATTTAAGTGAAATTACTTAACTTAAATATACGAGCTTGATAAAAATGATCATTCTAGAAGAAATTTTCAGAT
Organism: Scardinius erythrophthalmus; assembly: GCF_964197995.2. NCBI lineage: Eukaryota > Metazoa > Chordata > Actinopteri > Cypriniformes > Leuciscidae > Scardinius > Scardinius erythrophthalmus. The sequence goes on from NC_138221.1 coordinate 54,275,793, forward strand.
GGCACTTAGAGGCTTTTGCATCTGAACTCTTCATATATAAAATTTTATTAATATTTGATTAAATAAATGCAGCCTTGGTGGGCATATTAGACACTTCTTTAAAAAAACATTAAAAAAATATTAACCCACCCCAGACTTTTGAACAGTAGTGTATGAAATCTGAGGCCATGTAATATTAGGACAACACTACAGCCAGTGTATGTTTTGATATTTAAGAGCAGTTCCACTGACGCCATGTGCCGCTCTAACTGCCCTTTAGGCTGATTCATGTCAGAATTCACAGAATTCTAGGCATGCACGCCTTCTGTGGTCACCATGGAAACTGGTGAAGGGCAGCACAAGATGTCAAGGATGTCACAGTAGAAGACTTGTGTGCTCAGGTGTCTGCTTCTTTTCCAACAGGAAGAATGTGGAGAAAAGGACTCTGCTGGATAATATGGATGGAGTGTTCCTAGTGGTGGATGAAATCATTGATGGAGGGTAAATATTAAATAATAAATTATTCTCATTTAGGACTTGCACATTCACTTGCAACATAAACTACCATTCAAAAGTTTGGGATCAGTAAGATTTATGTTTTTAAAATTGCTTATGCTCACCATGGCTGAATTCTATTAGATAAAAAATACACTTTTTTGAAAATTATTTCTGTGATGTCAAAGCTGTATATTTAGGATCATTACTCCAGTCTTCAGTGTCACATAACCCTTCAGAAATGATGATTTGATGCTCAAGAAACATTTGTTATTATTATCAATGCTGAGAAAGGCCTGTTTTTTTCAGGATTTATTGATGAATAGGAAGTTTAAAAGAATGGTCACTTTTGGTCAATTTAATCTGTTTTTGCTAAATAAAATTGTTATTTAAAAAATTGTACTGACCCCAACTTTTGAATTGTAGTGTGCTGTTCTTAATTACACAAATTGTAATATAGATCTGTGTTGTAAGTGTATAGTGTAGCCATTAAAGGTGATGGGTATAACAATATATTAAACAATACATACCGCATAACAATATATTAAATTTAAGTAAATAAAATAAAAATGCTCTATTTTGCCTATATTTGCTATTAAGTAAAATAAATGATTATAAAAATTGTAATTATAGGCCACAGTTAAAGAGGTCATGACATGGATCCTTTTATTATTTTAATATGCTCCTTGAGGTTCACTTATAATGTTAATAAAGCTTTTTGCACAAAAGAACCCCAAATATTTATGTGTAAAAACCATTATTTTCAACCTTCATTCTGAAATGAGCTGTTTTTAAGGCGCGGCTCCTTTAAGGCTTATCAGTAAACGGTCACTGTCATGATTGGCTAATGTCATTGCATAGAAAACGGTATCAATTCCCAGTCATGAGTAAGTGTTTAGCAAACATTGTCCAAATAAAACCATCATTTACAGACAAAGCATTATGAATTATCATCTTAAAACAAAAGTTTCTTTGCTAACTCTCTATTACACTGTGCCTTGTTTACAAAACAATCTGAAGTCAAATGCTCTGAACAAACATCATTTTCCGACATGATCCAGGACGCCATTAAAATAAACCATCCACTTTTTTCCAACGCTGGGATCCTTCTGAAGTCTGTACAGAGACGCAAACGAGCTGTTTAAACTGGACGTGTCTCAGCGAACGTTCTTTTACTCTTCTGTTTGTCCTGTTGTTGGCAGACTGAAGTCATGGAGCATGTCAGAAACTGAACATGCATCTTTATATTGTATCCATCCAGTCTAGATTAGATAGTGATTATAATGGTTTCTATTTGCTTTTGACACGATGCTCGCATCTGGGGCTGGGTGCGTAAACTGCTAAGACTAGTCTTACAAGTTAGTCATCCATTTTTTTTTTCTTTAAGACTGTTTATAACCTTTGTTTATAAAAAGTCAGGTACATAAAACGGTGGATTGTTCTAATTTGATACCGAAAATGAAGACTGCTTGCTCCTTGGCTAACTGCTAGGTGGTCAGGCTAGTTCTTAAATGTCAAAGTCTTAACATAATGGCTATATGTTTATGCAACTGGGGAAGGCAAGTGCTGTTAAAGTCCCCCTGTGGTGAAAATCAAGCTTTTAATGTTGTTTATATGTCTATGTGGGGTTTTTAATATGCTTTTAGTCAACACCATAGCTGAGTATTTTCTCTTTAAAACTGCAGTGAACCAAAGACCGTCTCAAAAACACAGTTTGAAATCGCTGGTGTTTCTGACGTCACAGACTACCTTTTAACCAATCACGACAACGTGTGATAGTCAACGAGTGGATCTCTGAGCTGGTGTGAGTGAGTGGAGGCGGGGATCATTTGCATATTCATTGAACCGCATATACTAAATGAGGCAAGGGTGTAGAGTTACATTCAAGCTATTTTAAGGCATGAATAATTATTTTTCAAGGAAAAAAAAAACGTTTAAAAATGTCATTTTTGGTGATCTAATGTGAGTTTTAAGGGATAAAATGACTGACTACAGGGGGACTTTAAGCGACTGAACGATAGTGGGCGGGGGCCTATGATGAGATGATGTATAACTATTTGTCAATGTCTTGCTCTGGAGGCGGGCATATGCAAATGTATTTGCTTGTTTGACATCACAGATCCTGCAATGTCAAGTTGTTTTGGAGCTTGATTAAATAAATGCTTTGTTAATAATGAGGAGGACGTTTTAAACTCTGAAACTTGCAGGATGTTTTAGTAGTACAAAGATATGTCAAAAGATCAGGGCAAATTTAACTTCTCATGTCATGACCCCTTTAAATGAACATATGAACAGATAATGTGTACAGCAGTAAGAATGTCAGCAATGACTGATAAAAGCCTCATCTTAAGCCTCATCTTAACCAGCTTTTAACTGTTAAAAGGACTTTCTTCCATGAGCAGGCTGTAGGATTCTTTTGGACTTTTTAGATTCAATTTTAGTGATGGTTCTTCTCCATCACAGCTGTCAACCAATATGGATTTCTTATTATTATTATTATATATATATATATATATATATGTGTGTTTTTTTCCCACTTAATTTACTCCATGAATGTCATCAGGGGGAAGATAATGGCCCAATAAGATCCACCCATAAAATAAATTAACTTCAAATTCTAAACTTCACTCATATGTTGATCTTAAACTTGTTTACAGGGTGATCTTGGAGAGTGACCCCCAACAGGTCATTGAAAAGGTCAACTACAGGGTAAGAGACTGTATCAGTGCTTGTTTTCTGTATCTATGAGTTGTGCTTCACAATGCTCTGAGAGTTTGTTATTGAACCCTAGACATTCATCAGATATATCTATAGTATACTGCAAGTCAGCACAGTTTCTAGCTCTTTACCCTGAAGCACCGCTTCCTGTCTTTAAAAATTAGCTTGGCACATCATTTCAGCTTGACAGGAAGTTCCCTTTTCTTTTTGCCCAGTTTAGTCATGCACGCAGACTAAATGTCCCTCTCTTGCCCTGTCAGTGTGTGTCGGAGCAAGCGTATGGCTTCGTCCTTTTTGATTACATCACTGGTAATGTGGAGGGCCAAGGAGAGAGACGAGAGCTTCTGTAGCTCTCCTTCAGCCCCTTTTCTCTCTCCCTCCGCTTTAGAGACTAGAGAGAGAGAGAGAGAGAGGGATGAGGGTGAGAGAGTGGGCAGGTAACTGCATGGCATGCACAAGCGTGTGTGAGGCTCAGAAGAGGAACCGCTGTAACCGAGGGAGCCGATCAATAATAAGAAAATGTCCCGCTGACATCTGACCGTAAAGCTTTTGCTGCGGAGTGGGAGACACTGAGTCACATCTTTGAGTTACGCTCACATAAACTCACTCAGTCAATGACCGGCGTGATTTCAGCAGTCCACACTTCTGATTTATGCTGTTAAGAGTTGGATTTTTTTACTTCAGTGTCCCACTTCAAATAATATTTAAAAATACATCAAAATACAAATAGAAAATACAGTTAAATTAAGGTCTAATCTAAAGATCTAGTCTCAGACAAATGTATTTTGTAAATAAATCTTTAAAAATATATATATTTTGAATGAATTTGAAAATTAAATAAATTAAATGTAATGTATTATTTTTTATTAGTTGTAAAATTGCTATGTATTGTCTGTGAATACATTTTAGCAGCTATGGAACATTTTACTTTATGTTTTAGACTTTTTAGTTTAGACAATTTTACTGATGGTCCTACTCCAATACAGTTGTCAACCAATATGGATTTTATATATATATATATATATATATATATATATATATATATATATATATATATATATATATATATATATATATATATATATATTTCCAGTACAGGGACATCAGGGGGAAGATATTGCCACCCATAAAATCAATTATTAACTTTTAATCTAATTTTGTATCTAATCTAATATTAATATATATATATATATATATATATATATATATATATATATATATATATATATATATATATATATATATATATATATATATATATATATATATATATATATATAATTTTTTTTTTTATCAAGTAAAATTGCAGTCTATTATCTTTGAATACATTTTAGCAGCTAGGGCACTTTTTGTGATCTTTGGATATTTTAGTAAATTTTAGCAATGGTCCTGTTTCTAGTAATAGTGGTTAACCAAATATGGCTTTTTAATGGGCAGTGATAATATGATTGATTGCTGAAATAATGCCATAATAAACCAAATGATCAAATGCATATTTAAAAAAAAAAGTGCTTAACTGACAAAAGAAAATATTTAATATCCATTATCAAGGGCGAACTAACCCTTCTGTTAACGGGGCAAGCTGGCATTATCATCAGCCGAAGATATTTACAGATGATTTTGGAACACAAATGTTCTCTATATATGTTCTCTACAGCTTTGGGACACTATTTCTGCCCTTTAGTGATGTTTAACAGTAGTGGCAGATGAGTTGTGGTGTGCTATTGATCTTAACCTTCACTTTGCTATAGAGTAACCTAAGTATGAAACATCTTGCACGATTTGTCTGGCTTGGTTGGTTGCGGTTTATGTCGGTTAATTTTGTCATTTGTAATCGTAATTTGTCCTGTTTTTGGTTACTTTACAGGCAGATGAAAACCCATTATCAGAACAGAGTGTGGCACAGGTATGAACACACATACTATATAAAAACATACAAACACACAGAAACTATAATCACAGACACTTTTCCCACCTGTTAACGTTTGTTGTGAAACATTTTAAAGCTCCACACTAAAAGGTCTGAAATGTTTCCCTTTCTGTCTCTCTTTAACGCCTGCACTGTGATTAACACCATTATCCCCTGTCTCGCTCTAACCTTTGCCACTAACTCTAACCTTGACAGCACATCACTGAGAAACTGGCTCTCACCTCTAATGTAAGTGCATGAATGCTCTCTCTCACACACGTGTATGCGGATACTTTTAAAATGTGATCTTTTGGGTAAATCTTTCAAATATTTTGTTAGAGTGACAACAGATGTGTAGTATGGGACTGAAACTAATCTGAAGTGAAGTTTAATTCTAAAAGAGACCGCTATAAAGAAACTTCCAGTCTAATACTGTGGTCTTCAGATGCCCCCTTGTGGCCGTAATATAAAGTTGTTAGTTTATTGGGAAACTTTTGTCATTTAGAATACAGTAGCTACACCTCATTTTTGCACTATTCAGACTTGTATTGTGCACATTATTTTAATTGCATATTTCATTTCATAATAGTGTTTATTTAGCTAGATAATATAAAATCTGATCAATTTAAAATGGTGTTTTACAACTAGCCTATATTGCATTGATTCAGTGGGGGCTTTTTATTATTATTACTCACAAAATCTATGTGAAATATGTCCAAAAACCATATTAACTGATTAACAACTAACAACTTAATGTCATGTGGAGTAATGCTGCTTTTTGAAGTGTGTTGTAGTTTTTGGGGTTGATCACTGAATGTTCACTGAAATTCTGTTTGATTTTTCAGGTGTTACAGTCAGCAAAGGAGCAGATCAAGTGGTCAATTCTAAAATAAAATATCTTGAAGGAATCTGTAAATTATTGAAAGGGAATTTCAATTTTATTTTATATTTTAATTTTTAATTATTTGTAATTTAATTAATTGTAGAAGTGTTTAGTGCTGAAATATTTATATTTTTGTCAAAAGTGGGTCATTTCTGTTTTTTAAATGATATAAAATGTGTTGTCAATGCACAAATACCTGTCTATTTCCAAAGCAACTTTAAAGCAATTACAAATTGTGTTTTTTTTTTTTTTTTGCTGTTACTTTAATTGTCTAAACTTGTTTTAGTCTTGTCAATTTTGTCTTTGTTTTTAAGTCAAAACAAACTGGCTGCTTTACAACCTGTTGTCAAAAATATAATTCACAAAGTTTTGTTACATTAGGCTTATAACTAAATATTTTGCTATTATACATGTAAATTGTTTAAATGACAAAGGCAATGGCAATATTATTAAATATAATACAATGAATATAATACAAAATAACAGTGAGTTACATTTACATATGAATAGCAAAATATATTTTATTTACTAGGACTTATTTTATAGTAACTGTGTATCTCCTAAATGCTTTAATGGGAAATAATTACGGACGAACATGTGACTAAAAACGAATAAAAATGTTTTTTTTATAGCATTTGTTTGGTCGTTTCTGTCTTCGAGTCTGTATGACAGCTCGACAATGATGCCGCTTCTCTATTGGTGAGAGACGAGTGAATCTGGACCAATCAGATTTGTGTTATTCTGCATAAATACTATCAATTACAGGAGGGTGTGGCTTAGTCTGCCATTGGATGGTGTAGGCCAATGGAAATCGCAGATCCGAGTCTCCACCTATGACTGAAGCCGAGGGATTGCCTCAAGCCGTGACTGGCCACAGTTAATGAAGGTGGGTGTTGACTTTTGAAAGAGGAGGAGACATTCAACACCCAATCACATTTTATTCTTTCTGTTCGTATTCATGCAATAGCCTATGATATGGATATGTATGTAGACAGCCGATGCCTGTCGAATTAGACCTGCTAGCACTAAATTAAACCTCAAATTCTAGGCCTACTTCTATTTCCTTTACGCCTTTAAATATATTTTATAAATTTGGAAATTATGATGCTAATAATGCTTATATAAGCACTGAAAATTAACCAAATATTTTGTTAAATAGTTTCAAATGTTAATTACTTTTAGAGGTTAAATGTAGTTGTTTCATTTAATAGAGGTAGGCTAGGTCTAATTTTTATCGTCGCAACGAATAACAACGACAACTGCAAAAAAACACGTAGGCTAGCCTATTCATAAGCTGCAATAGGCTAAATAGGCTGTAGGATCTACTTTATAAGCATGATGCACAATTTATAAAATAAAACGCGAAAATCATCATCGATCTTAAAATATCGTCATCGAAAATAAAATAATAATAGGCTATTTCATTTGAGCGTATGCCTACACGTTTATTAAATATTATTTATAAGTAATAGCCTAATAATCACTGACACCAGCAAACCCCTTTTTTGACCATAAACATAAAAAAAAAAAAAAAAAAAACAAGATAAAACCCGTAGAATCGTTTGTAGCCTACTACTAAAATGAATATAGGTTATTCCAGGGCATAGCCTATAATAAAAGTGGATTTATTGTTGTTTATAATGTTGCTTAGTTTTTTGTAAGCAGCATGAATGCAGCTTTAGTTCTGTTACGGTGATACCTAGGCTATTTATAGGCTATATCGTGATAATTAAAACAGATTAAGTCGATTAATGCGCATCTGTGTTGGAAACAACACAAATTTAATAAACATCGAGACTCAAAATTGTGACGTACTGAAACAAAATTATATGTTCCTCAGCATAACATTTGAATTCTCATAAAATGTTTGTAAGATATTTCCCAACGCGGTCATAAAAAATGACAGTGGATTTTATTTATTTTTATCATCATTGTTATCATCTTCTTAGATTAGCCTACATCTATTTAACGTCACAATAAGTTCAGTCATTTCCTACTCAATTTTATTTTTAAGATTTCAACTTGATGTTCTTGATCTGTTAGGCCTATTTTAAAAGAACCTAAATAACCTACAGGCTACCTACAATTTTGTCAGCAATTAATGTTTTAATTCTAGAAGGTTGAATTATTTATTTTTTTAACTATTGGTATTTGGTAGGCCTACTGAATGCACCGACCCATTTATAGAGAAATATCGACCGAGAGAAAGCACTGGATGTTTAGGGGTGTCATGGCCACGTGACATGTAATCGCTCATTGGTTGATCAGCGCGAGCGCAGCGGTGGCGATAGAATAGTTTACTGCGGTTAGGCTACTTTCTCTAATAAGTTCATTTACTCTTTATTCCCTCTCCGCGCCACGGAATATAAATATATAAAGGCCTATATATATTTACTTTAATCTCCCACTTCTTTGTTTAGTTTTATATATTTTCTTGTGGCAGTTTTGAAGGGATTTCAAATACGCAAATATAATCAGTCAATTATAGCAGCAACTCAATGCATTTAGGCATGTATCCTCAAGACGATCTGCTGAAGTGCAAACTGAGCATCAGAATGGGGAAGAAATGTGATTTAAGTGACTTTGAATGTGGCATCGTTATTGGTGCCAGATGTGAGTATTTCAGAAACTGCTGATCTACTGTGATTTTCACTCACAACCATCTATAGGGTTTACTGAGAATGATCTGAAACAGACTAAATATCCAGTGAACGGCAGAACTTGCCTTGTTGGTGCCAGAGGTCAGAGGAGAATGGCCAGACTGGTTCGAGCTGATAGAAAGTCTACAGTAGGCCTAACTCAAATTAGCACTTGTTACAGCCGAGGTCTGCAGAAGAGCATCTCTGAATGAACATCACATCAAACCTTGAAGCAGCAGAAGACACACAGGTGCCACTCCTGTCAGCTAAAAACAGGCTAAAATTCACACGAATTCACCAAAATTGGACATTAGAAGATTGGAAAAACTTTGCCTGGTCTGATGAGTCTCGATTTCTGCTGTGACATTCAGATGGTAGAGTCAGAAATTAGTGTAAACAGCATGGATCCTTCCTGCGTTGTATGGTGTAATGATGTGGGGGATATTTTCTTGGCACACTTTGGGTCCCTTAGTACCAGTTGAGCATAGTTTATACTCCACAGTATTGATGCCGACCATGTCCATCTCTTTATGGCCACAGCGTCTTCTGATGGCTGCTTGCAGCAGGATAACATGCCATGTCACAAAGCTCAAATCATCTCAAACTGGTTTCTTGAACATGACAATGAGTCGATATGGACCAAAATATCTGAGGAATGTTATTCAATCATTGTAAAATGTTAAATGTATTGAAACAAATGTTTGAAATGTGGAACATTTAAACGACTGGAAATGTGTTTAAGTGTCTTTTTTGGTGTGTTTTTTCAGAAGCACAAGTAAGCCCTATCTTAAATTGCAAGAGGAGTGAATGATTGTGTTGTGTTTGTCGTTTGCTCCATCTAGTGGACAATTGAAAATCTTCACTGTCGTCTTGAAAAACCTAAGCCACTCTCACCACCTAAAGCAAGATTAGGGTTTGTTTTGCATCTCATTAGACACAGCTCGTTCCTATATATTAGATACGTCTTTATTCAGCCTGCTCTGTTGGCTGCCGTTTAAAGTTTAAACCAGCTGAACATCACCTTGTCCAGGACGTGAGGCCATCTAAAAGACCAGCAAAGACCAACAAACCAGCATCCCTTTACAGCATCCATTCTCCCAAACATATCATGGATGTATTTTTAACCCTTGTTGAAATCCATCATTTATGGCTTCATGCTTCCTGCATGTAATTATACGGAGGGGTCACTCAGCGAACGCATGACACATGTGTGGCTGCATCTTCACATCCTCAGGAAATGTGTTTTTAAGAGAGTAGCGGGTGTTAATAGATTTCAGATCGCTTGCAGCTGCTCTCACAAAGTGCTTCAAAGTGAAGAAGCATCAGATGAAAGAACGTCACTTCATCTGTCACAGACATCTTCATGGGACAGAGACACGCAACGCTGTGTGCTCGTCCCGAAATACAGCCGAGGTCATAACTGCACGCTAGTTTCCTCAAGGACTTAACCTTGAGAATATTTGTCTATATTTTTCTCACTTTTTTGCCATGAGAAAACTGACTGTGTTTTTCCTGTGCTGGATAGTTTATTGACACGATGAAAGATAAACTTACGCATAAATGACATAAAGCCAGAGTTATGCACTTTGAAGGCCTTAGATTTATTAACACAAAAGTGGATTCAGAACTGACAGCTGTCAGTCAAGTGTTACGTCTGTACCATAGACAGCACAGTGTATTGCTACTGTCAAGTTTGTCTCCAGTTAAACCAAACATTAAAAAAACATTTTAGTTCACATTGATTTTACAATTAATTTGATTCTCTCTTGATTTAAAGAAATTATGCTTTTTTACAAGCATAAGCTTGAGGGAAAAATATAAAAAATGATTGGCCTAGACACTTCTTCATCATAAATTCTAATCCTCATCCTACAGATCTGGGGCCAGTTGCATTATGTTAAGACAGTGTCTTAAGATCTATGACCCATCAGTTAGTCAAGGAACGGTTAGTCTTACTTTTCAGTATCAAATTAGGCCCAATACACATTTTTATGTAACTGATTTAAAAAAGTTATTAACAGTCTTAAAGAAAAAAGTTTGATGAGTAACTTGTAAGACTATGGCGGTCTTACAAGTTAGTAAGACCACTATATATACCCATATACAGTTTTTCCCTTCATATTTAGTAATATTATTGATTTGACACCACTAACACTGTAGGATGAAGCTCAATAAGGACACTATTGTCTTCTGTAGAGTTGCTTTATATAGTTAGTGAATTAACTTATTGAACTGAACTCAATCGTCACTGAACTGAAAAATGATAATGTTATATGCTAGGCCACTTTATGCAGTTTAAGAAGTTTGCATCATTAATTCTGTTATACTTTCATGTATATTACTGTAAAGCTGCTTCAAAACAATTTATATTGTATAAAGCTCTTTAAAAATAAACGTGATTGATTGACTTCAAGTTCCTCAACGGCCTGACACCTACTTTCACCTCTGAAGGAAGACTGAACTGCTATACATGGTCGCTCCGCGTCGCTTTGGCACTTTACTAAGCACTTTGTCATTCAAACTAAAGAAATAAAATGTTCCTTTTAGGTGTAATATTTGCCCCCTGAATTTGATTTTCAGAGTAATATTTGGTACATAACATGATGGCAATTAAATAAATTCACAATGTGAATCATTAGATGTTTTCATTAAGCTCTTACTAATTATATAATACATTTTAACACATATTTTATGTGATAATATATAAGCAAAGAGTATAACTTGAAGAACTACATCAGACATGGCATTTTGGCCTGATCCCCCATTCATTTCTGACCCTGATACACTGTATACATGTATATGGCTTGATAAACTAAGAAAAAACTTGACAAAAAAGTATCTGTAATAAATTAAGTCAAACACACACCGTTGTGCATGATCTAAATAAAGGTGAGCTTTAAGAGACAGACAAGAGCATAATAGGCTATTGATCAAAACATCAAGTTGACTCTATAAATGAATGAATTATGAGGGGGTTCAGTTCTGAAACATTGATTGGTCAAATGGTCACCCATAATGGGGTATAAGTGGCATCTGGGAAGTACAGGCAACAACGCTGATGTCACATTGCTTTTTTACATCATAGGAGCCAGTTGGCATATGGGGAGACCTTTGAACTGTTCGTCATATTTCACATGTTGGCAGATCATCATGCTTGGGGAAATGTAACGCTGCTGTTTGGAAGGTGATGGAGTGAGTATAACAGAGAGAAAGAGATAATGTGAACGACACGGTGTTGTAAGTCTAACCTTTTAGAAACTGAGGTGATTGAAAGTGTAGGTATATTATTACATAAAAATGACTGTTCTATCAATAGTCCAGTTTCATGCACTGTATGTTTGAATGTTTAGATGTTGTGTGACTGTGACTCATTTCTAAATCAGCCAGAAAAGACATGCCTCACATCACAGTTCAATAATCTGAAATAATTCCTTTGCTTTCATTGCAGGAGTTAAAATCCACAATCACCAGAACAGCAGCTCAAATCATGTAACTGTAATCCCACTCACACTTTCAGTCAAATCATGCAGCACAGCGAGGGGTTGCTGGATTTATAGGAGACAGCGTGAATAAACAGAGCTTGATTGGCTAGCAGCTGTTTAGCATACTCTCCCTGACTGGCTAAGGAGCTGACGTTGATGGATTGGTTCTTTACTGATAGGTTCCTCTAAAAAATGACGTTTCGAATGAAGGGCAGGGCTAAAACTATAGGGAGTGGCTAATTTAATGTGTGCTGTCAATCATCATGGGCCCTCCACACAAAAGAAAGTGTTTTTCACCTCCAACATTTTTGTTTAAAACACATTTACTGTTATATTTATAGTTTAAAACATAGATTATCAACTCAACACATTCAAAGAAAAGACTAGCATTTCATCCTTACCAAATGTACACACAATTTCACTTTTAATCCACAGAACAATTTAACAATTGCTCTATTTACCACAGTGGTAGTATTAGAAAGATAAATATGCAAACAAAATTTGGTAACAAAATTAGTACAATCACACCAGAGAGTAGAGGTAAAATAGCTGATGAAAACCTATTTTTCAAGCTATAACTAACGATTCATAAATCAAGTGCTCATGACATTCATGTTCCTGGCCAGTTTATTTTAACACAGAATATTAATCATCACTCAAACTGCTGAAAGAAAGAAAGAGCATATAGCTAACATGAAATTAACTATTTTAATCGTGCGTTTCTTGGAAGAACTGAATGGTATGGAGTAGCCTACTTTGGAGGCCTGTGTTATTTAACTATCAGGGTCCTTTCCTTAAGTATTGTACCAAATTACACCGCACTGTCATGTAGCCTTAAAATCATATTAAAATATGTGTTGTGCTGGATCTCGAGATCTCATGAAATGAATCCACCCATGAAGCCAGGCGCTTTTAACTAGATAAACGCCGTATGGAAGGCCTAAGCTCATAGAGATGTGGCCCGCCATTTTGTCTCCTGTTTCTCGTCAGGTCGCCTGCCAACTCCGCGTCACAGAGAAACACATGGTCCGACTCCGCGGGGCTCCTCAATACCCTCGCGTGCCGCACGCCCCATTTCAAATAAACACCCGGGTCCACTTGGCCCGGCGCTACCCGCCATCTGCCCAAACAGAGCACGCGGAAAATAAATGCTGCTCTCCTAAACAAATAAACCCTCGCGCCATTCAGAACGCGCGAGATGGAAGCGCGGGATAGGAAAAAACACGATTTATCCTCGCGAAGGATAAACACGGCGACAGGTCTCCGAATATATGTGGAGAGGGTAGGTTTCACAGAGTGTATAGTCAACAGAAAAGTAATCAAGAGGAAAGTGTAGGCGAGGTCGTTTAAATGATGTAGGCCTAAAATTATAAAGTTTTCAGGCCGAAAGCCACCGCGGGCTGCAAACGTGTCAAAAACGTCAATTGTACTTAGCCAGCCACATAGAGAAAATATTATATAAAATGTTTTACATAAGGAAATGGGTCAGTATTGAATTAGCCTCTAAATGTAGGATAATAATGTAAATATCTATTTTTATTGATTGTTTGATTGAGTAGGCTACTTTACTCAACCATTAAAAGCTAGCCTATTTGGTCTAACAGCGCCAAATCATATTTACTCAAATAATATAATATGACCAAAAAACAAAGAGATAATTTAGATATTATTACACAAATAAAATATATGTTTACTTAATGTTTTTATTAACTTCTCAAAATACAGACACATTGTTAGCGGTTGCAGTTTCAGTCATATTTGTAACCAGTTGTTGCATATTTTTCTTTTTTACACATACAAAAGGCCATGTATACAAAAATGTCATCATCTGCAGCTAGCTGGCAACTGCAAGCTAGTTTCATATTCTCTTCAACCACAAAGCATCGCAGCCTCAGAAGTGGAATGTAGGATCTTCTAACAATCAATGTGGAGGTGGCATTAGCCTACCTTTTCAATGCATTAAATAGCTAGATAAAAAGTGACACTAAAGAAATGTATAATTTACAATAGATTTCTGACTCTAATGCTGTTCTTTCTTTATTGAAGATCAAAGAATCAGTTTCCACAAAAATATTAAGCAAATTAGTCATACAGTATTTCTGAATCACGTGACACTCAAGATATATATATATATATATATATATATATATATATATAGTATACTTCATTTGATGTTTATTAATAAAATATTATTTTTACAATATTAGTCCCATTGTAAAAAAAAAATCAGAATTTCTAATCTTCACTTCACAAATATACATTTAAACAGTGTGTGTATAAACATCAAATTAAATACTTTTTATGAGCACAAAGTCAAAATATTGATTGATTAATGTTACAAATAGAACAAACATTTCAAGCATATTGAAAACATTGTGGTTCATTATCATTGTCTGTTTTTACTGCAAACTTGCGCATCAACCTTTCATCCGGTAGAGGGCGATAGAGCACCAAAATGCAGTTGGACCAGGACAGGGGACTCTGAGGCCTTGTTCCTGGCTTGCCTTTCCCTCGTGTTTCAGGTAATTCATAAAATCACAAGAATCTGAGATGTCTGAAGGTACAGAGCTGTGTGAATTCTTCATCAGTCACTTTCGAAATTGTTATGTTTGTTTTCAAGTATGTTGAGATGTCAAGTGATGGACCGCTTTGTGAACGTTTAGTGATGGTATCACAAGCATCATATGAGGAAAGAGTTTATGATAACATTTATTCAAAAACATAATTTCATAATAGGCGTCATGAATTAAAGAGACTGATTTTTAAGCTACACATTTAAATGTAACATTGCATAAAGAAAGAGTCTTTCTCACTCTCTCTCTTTCTCTCTTTCTCAATCCCCAGGGCGGAGAATGAGATGATTGGCCATCTTTGCGTTTCGCCGTGCAAGAGGCAGGGCTGTCAGAGAAAGCTGTCCTTTTAGGGACATAATTGAGGCGGGCAGGACGGCATGTGTGGGCGTGATAGGTCGATTGTGTCAGAGAAAGCAAGATTGACAGGAGTGACAGCTCCATTTATTGGCTGCTAGAGTCTAGTCAGCAAAAGGGCATTCAGGGCCACTGGCTGGCTCTGCTGGCGGCCTGTGCAGTCGGCGCCTGGTGAGTAAGCATTTAGACAGCAGCCCTCAACGCTGCAATGCATGGGAGAAATATCTCTGTCAACACTGACTGTGATCTTTGACGGTGCCTCTAAAGAGGAAGGTCATACATATGAATGCAATCTCTGTCACACTCTTTTTCACCGACACTCTCGCACATAAACACACACACACATAAAACCAAGCCTGACATAAATTGCACATAATGCCATGTTGTCAAACTCTCTTGGCACAAAGATTCAGCAGTAAAAACACCCTTGACTAAAGGTTCAGAGTCCTTACCCTGGAAACATTTCTCAGCAATGCGTTTATTGAATGTTATCTTTGTGGAACAATTATAACTTTAACACATTGGCTGTAAGACAGTTTCATGTTTGGTGTTTGACATTCTTGTTGAATGTAAAGATTGAGATTATCCTTAAAGGTAATGTGGAGGTAATACAAGGTTTTTTCATGAAGACAGATTTTGAATGATGGGTTGATAAAGCCTGGTTGAAGTCTTGTAGTTTGACAATATTATAGACTGACAGAGATATCATTTTAATATATATATATATATATATATATATATAGAGAGAGAGAGAGAGAGAGAGAGAGAGAGAGAGAGAGAGAGAGAGAGAGAGAGAGAGAGAGAGAGAGAAATGTATTCATCTCTATATTATATGTTACTGTTCAAAGATTTTGTTTAATGTTTTTGAAAGAAGTCTCTTATGCTCACCAGGCTGCATTCATTTGATAAAAAAATACAGTAAAAACAAAATACAGAGATTTTTTTATTATTGCAATTTAAAATAACGGTTGTGTGTTTGAATATATTTTCAGATGTAATTTATTCCAGTAATGGCGACACTGAATTTTCAGCATCAGTACTCCAATCTTCAGTGTGATACTTTAGAAATCATTCTGATATGATGATTTGCTGCTCAAGAAACATTTCTTAATATCAATGTTGAAAACAGTGCTGCTCAATATTTTTTTGGAAACCATAATACATTTTTCCAGGATTATTTGATGACTAGAATGTTAAAAAAGAACAACATCCTTGCTGAAACACACACACACACACACACACACACACACACACACACACACACACACACACACACACACACACACACACACACACACACACACACACACACACACACACACACACACACAATATGTAATACATGTAAATTATGTATAAATAGATATATGGATCCGTGAAGTGAAGCACACTCCCTGAAGGCATTATCTTATGAATGAATAGTTCCTATCAATCCAGTTTGACTTCCTGTAGGATGTGGCCAGCGCAATTAAAATTCTGACTCCTGGATAGAAAAGGAGCCAATTGTTCAATTCTACATTGTACCCAGTCCAATCATTCAAATCATCACTTTGTCATCACACAAATCATCAAAAAATACAGTACAGAAAAGATGGTTATACCCATTATACCCCAGAAACATTTTAGGAGAACAGTATATGTATTGCCATTACTGACAGCATAAGACTTTATTTAATCTTTTTTGGTTTCTCTTTGTCTATTTCCAGTAATGCATGAAGCCATGGAGTCATGGTAAACAGCATATCTCGTACAGGAATTTTATCCAACATGGAGGATGAAGAGATTTCTCCTGGAGAGTTCTGGGAACTCTGTGTATGTGATTTCTGATAAAATAATCCTGCAGTTGTAACTTTGGTCAAAAGTCCTCTGTAATTGTTGCACTTGGCTAATGAATGTCTATGACAATATTTAACTCACAATTTTGGCTTCTTTGCACACACATAATCATCCACTCGCAAGCACAGATATACACACATCAAACAAAAATGGTTCTTTTATATATGTTTGCATAACCTTTCCATCAAACAAAGGTGAAAGAAAATAAACACTATCCAGAGGAAATGTCCTTCTAAAGGAAACATGCTCACTTGGTGTTATAGCATGCTTTGGTACTAAAATATTTGGGTTTCAGTTTTTTAGAAATGTTGTCGTCCAGAGGGTTGCGACCTCAAAATGTTAAAACTAGAGTTGTAGAGATGCTTAGCGAAAACTGAAGAGAGACTGCGCCTAATGGAAAATGTAAGTGTTTTATTCCAACTGGCCGTATAGTCAGTACTATATAGGAAAGGTTTCACACCATCAGACCAGGATTGAGCAGTGTCCTTCAGACTAATAAAAGCAGGCGATTCATGTACTTAGAAAAAGGCCACAGAAAGTACCACCTAATATCCTAAAGCTGTCATGCTCAGAGAATCACTTAATAAGGCACATAATCGTAAGAGGCGGCCAAGACCTCAGATGACACTAAATCAATTGGCAGACGGTAACTCCTCAGGCGGGCCGCGGTACCTAAGCTCTGAGTTATGACTTTCGGGGTGCCCCAGGGCTCAATACCCGGCCCACTCACACTTCTCTTCGTCCCAACTTTACCCTCTGGACTTAATTCATTTTTCCCTTGCTGGATCTGACAGGTTGCGTGTTACTTGGCGCCTTTCAAGTCGCCGGGCCAGCAGTATGATTAAGGGAGATGGAGGAGGATTAATGGAAAAATACAGGAACTGCAAGGAACGGTGTTGACCTAGAGGGAAGAACCTTACGTTAATTCTCAACATGCCGTTTGTTTCTGGCAGGGAAAGATAAAAGGTTAAATGTCTCAAGAAACCATAAGTACGTCAGAAGTGTTTATTTGGTTTGTCCAAGCGTATATTGAAACAGTTGTTTGCGAAGGAAATTGAAATTATAGTACTGCATGACCGAGTTATTTGCTGTGGAGGTCTTGCTTAATCATTTCCATAGCTCATGTTGTCTTTGGTGTCAAATCCCATCTGCAGATGATACCACTAAAGGATGAATGGCAATCAGATGTTAGTTGTTTTTTGATGGAGAGTTGGAGAGCGTTTTCATACAGTAATCATGAGAAAATGCTGTGCCCAGAACTGAATTCGCCACAAAGAACACTTAATCCCTGTCACTTCTCCATCTTAACCAGCATGCATCTATTGTTTGCTTTGTGCTCATCCCGACAAGAAGACGTTAAACGCCAGTAGAGGTTTTCCAGGTTAGCTTCCCACATTCTCCTCACTAATCAAGAGCTGCCTCGCAATAACGATAAATCTCTCATTTTGACGTGCGGCATAAATAAAGCAAACAGGCCTTGGTTTGATTACCCAGACTCCCCGTGAACAGACGGGCATTTGAGTGGCTCTGCTATTTATCAACCTGGATCTCCCTTCCTCTCAATCTCTCCAGCACTCAAAAAACGCCGTCACTGATTGCGTTTAATGTCTAACACATGGCCTGGCCAAGCATTCCCACTGCTGCCCGGGGAGGTGTTTGGACTGATTAAGAGTACTGTGTTTGCGGCCAAAGACTTGGGTTGTGAAACCGAAAGGTTCTGGCAACGCGGCAGAATTCCGAGTGTAGCTCTAGGGATTCGAATGTGGTTGTCCCTGTGGTTAGCGGACAGAGTTTCTACTCTTGGAATCTTGCAGAAGCATCCAAACGGGAAAGAAATGGCATAGCAGCAATTACTTATTATCCTGAGGAGTTTTCCTCACTTCAGTGCTTTACCTCTCTCTCACTCTTTCTTTTTCTCCTTCATCCATTCAGCACTTCTCCCTATTTGCTGGCTGCCTGGGGTCACATTTAACCTGGAAGTGCTCTGATTGAGCCGGGGGTCACTTCACGGGCCCCCAAATTGCCTGCACCCATCCGTCACTGTCAGGCCATTATTAGTGCTATTATCATCAAAGTCACAGTCTGAATTATCGCGCATGCAAAAGCTACGCCGCTCGGACTTAACGGCGACCTGAGCCAGGATGACAGCGAAAAGGGTTGAGACCTTGCCGATGACATCACTATAATCCCTCAAAGGCAGAAATGGCTGATGCTGAACAGAACGGTGTTCTGGGAGAAAGTTTGCAGGTTGCACAGCTTCATGTCGTCTTGAAACTCTCAGATTCATGTTAACAGATGACCGTAGGCCAGATCTGGATCGGCTGGTGGAATAGTGAGCATGTATTGGGGAAAAGGTCTTGTTTCTTGCTGCAAATGCAATGAATTAGATGTTAATAGTTAATGAGAATCAACTTTTGACACGTTGGAGTTTACTCACTTATCAGCAGGTGTTTTTATACAAAGAAACTTAAATATGAGGGATGCTACAACATATGCAATTATTTCGTTAATGGTTTACATGCTTAATGGGATGAAAATTCTGTCATCATTTACATTTACTCACCATCATGTCATTACAAACCTGTATGAGTTTCTTTCTTACGTGGAGCACAAAATAAGATATTTTGGGAACAAACAGTTTCGGTTCCCATTGACTTCCACTGTAATTTTTGTCCATGCAGTGTAAATCAATAGGAACTGAAACTGTTTGGTTATCAGTCCATTTTTTTAAGTATCTTATATGTTCCACAGGAGAGGGTAAGTCATTTTGAATGGCATGAATGTGAGTAAATGATGACAGAATTGTAATTTTCGGGTGAACTATTTCTTCAAGTATAAGTGTTCACAAAATAGTTTTTAATTTGTGTTTTTACGAGTTTGTCATTTTATCACCAAGGTAAGATGTGAAAGTATAGGTTGGTGTTAATCTGTAATATGTCTGATTTAGGATAATGAAACTAAACATAAAGAAACTACACTATTTGCCTTGCATGCGATTGGAACTGACTTGCTGGGTGCTGGGTTTGAATGCTTGTTTCTTTAAAGGTGAAGTGTATCACTTCATTTCTGAACAACAAAGAATTGTAAAATTAATGACATTTTTTGGGCTCGGTTGTCTCTGTCCTCTAAACTGTTATACACATATTTAAGCATCAAAATGTACAAAAAATCACACATTTCACCTTAGAAAAAGAGAGAGTGGTAACCCTTAACCTGGTTTTCTCCATCAAAGGCGTGCAAGACCCCTGTCCAGCACTCCTTCACATTCAGTGCTGCCCTGGACACCGAATGGCCTGCATTGTTTTGCACTCATGTGTCAGTCTATGTTGTCTCTCTGCGACAGATCTTAAGGCAGCGCTGTTGTCAGGGGCGTTGCTAGACATAAAGCTCTACTGGGGCACAGGTCCCCCATTTTTGTCTGAGATAGCAAAAGTAACTAAGGAGGCCGTAGCTTACCGATAAGTCAATTAAATATAAATTTCATATCCGAAAGAATGATTCATTGTTATCACAAACAATCAAAGACAGTAGTACAGAACACAACATTGTGTGTATTTTCTTTGCTATACAGTGCTGCAGGCAGGGACGTTTGTTTTAAAAACACCAGGCTGGGTAGTCGGGTAACTTAGGGGGGTTCGGGGGCATGCTCCCCCGAGAAAATTTGGATTTCTCAGACCTACATATGTGTATTTTAAGGTGTTTGAAAGGCAAAAAATTGGATAACAATAGCTTTAAAAGAATGTTAGTGGGCAGCATAGCATAAATTATTTATCAAGCAGATAACAGATTCTTAAACAAAGGATAAATGTTGCAATGAATGATCCACAAAATGTTAATGTGTATTGTCAACATTCAAAACTATTTTAACTCTTCCAAAAATGTTGTTTTTGCGTAGTAACTCTACACACAAACATAAAATGATTAGCCCACATACACACAAAACTACACACAGATATGAATTATGTAAAAAACTACTATCTTGTGTTTTTTGCTTATTCAGTGTGCAGTGGAAGTGTATGAGAGTTTGTCACACGTACATGTATGTGCCCAAAAACACTGTATATATTATACAGGATGTTTGATGAATGTTACAGTTATTGAACTGAACTGAACTGAATCAACACTGAAGTGACAATTAACTGAATAGGCAAAAATGGCAAGTCAGAAACTCAACTCTATTCTAAAGCACTGTGTGTGTGTGTGTGTGTGTGTGTGTGTGTGTGTGTGTGTGTGTGTAAACAGAATGCATAAACAGAAATTCAAGGGGGTACAAATTATTTCTTTCTTTCTCAAAACTAAGTTTCTCACTTCACGCTCGCTACTGCGCAGACTCTGAGACTTTGGCGGCTTCACTTTTCTTCAATGGAAGAGAGAGTACGGCGTCGGCCGTTTTCTTTTACAGTCTGATCGGAACAAAATACGGGACTTATTCCGCCATAATGCACGTTGCACTTTCTCTCATTCATTGTAGGCTAATGCGAGACTAGTGCACTCTTTTTCTGTATAAAAGTTTTTTTTTGCCTATAGTAAAGTGCAATTCCATTTCTTGGCAGAGGTTTTTCATATGGGTTTTTCTAAGGCTTGATGCTTTTGCATCTAATGTCTGATGATGTAAATTGTTTATCAAGTAAGTCTTACCTCCCTCAAACTCATCATCTCTCCTTTCTGCTTCCCTGTCCCTGCTTCGTACAAAAAATAATAATAATAATTCTGATGTCCATCTACAGAAGCCAATAATGAATAAAATAAGATTATTTGTATTATTTACAAACTTTTGTTTCGTCATGTTTTGATAGCCTACCTTAATAGCGTGCCAACACCTGACCGGACTTCAGTGTGTTCAAATATGTGCGCGCTGCACTGCAGTTGCTTGGAAACAGACGCGCGCGGAGATGGATTTCTGTCGCGCGGTTCAGTTTCTGTTTTCGGTTAAACTGCGTTGCTTTTACAAGCGTTGATTGTTTTATTACTGCGTTGCAAATAGAGAATTTCTATTACCCTATAATAATTTCTATTAAATACACTGACAAATAAAATAAATTGTTAAACTCAAACTTCAGATTTACTGGGGCACAGCAGATTTATACTGGGGCACGTGCCCCAGTAAAAGGTGTCTAGCGACGCCCCTGGCTGTTGTCCTTCCAAATTAAGCTTCTCCATATGCATGAGCAGAAAGGGGGGAGAGAACGTTGGCAACGGAGGAAAGAAGTGCCATGGTGGGGAGTCTAAACAAGTGACAGACTGCTGAGCGGCCTCAAAACACGAGCTGTCCATCAGCGATAGGTGAGTAGAAGAAACAACAAGCTTCTGCAGTGCATGCACATCCACAGGGAAATGTTAAGAGGTGCATTAAATACAGACATTATAGGATTATAGTAGTACTGTATGTGTGATAATTTGTATCATCCTTTTTTGCCTGGGTGGCTGGCCTACTTTTCTCTCCATTAAATCATTTTCGGGCGCTCCCAAGGGTTGATGGGAGTAAGGTCAGAGATCAACTCCAACGCCCCCATATGGTCAATTAAATCCCACTCAGTGCCCAGGCAGGGCCTCTTTCTTTATGGCACTATTTACTCTTTTATTTTCATTATGTACAAAGAAGGAGAGGGCTGGAGAGAAGAAAGTCTTTGTCTGTTACCTGTGCAAGCAGGTACGATTCACGTTTGGAATCATATGAATTTAACGATTGTAGTTCTGTTCCTGATTTCACTTAATTCTAGTTCATTGATCATCACATGCTTCTTTTTTTGGTTGGTCTCAAATAATATGGGACAAAAAAGACAGAAATTTTTATTTCAGGCTTCTTTGATGAATAGAAAGTTCAAAAGAACAGCATTTATCTGAAATAGAAAGCTTTTGTAACACTAAAACTCTACCGTTCAAAGGTTTGGGATCAGTAAGAATTTTTATTTTATTTTTGGGGGGAAATAAATAAAAGAAATCAATACTTTTATTCATCAAGGATGATTGAAATTGATCAAAAGTTACAGTAAAGATATTTATAATGTTACAAAAGATTCTATTTCAAAGAAATGCTGTTCTTTTGAACTTTGCATTCATCAAAGAATCTTGAAAAAATTTTTTACACAACTGTTTTCAACATGGATAATAATACTGAATGTTCTTTGAGTATCAAATCTGCATCTGCAGATCAGCTCCATTTGTACAAATTCTGATGCAGCATAGACAAGTCTGACTGTCACAAGACAAACTTCAAAGCTGCTTCAGACTAAATGAGGAATGGCAGCCCGTGACCCAGAAAAGAAGTGTCATGCTGTACGTGCAATTGATTTGTTAGGAGAGAGGTGAAAGGCCTTATGGTTAAAGTAAATAAAAGAATGCATATCAATATATCATCAATACTCCTCTCTATGCCATTTCGGAGCCTCTCGAGAGGCCGAAATGTGGGGAGGAGATCAATAACTAGTCTGTCTGAGCAAGAGATGGTGGCTCTGCTGTCACATATGTAGTCTGGACTGTAATAACATCTGCTGTGCTTTAGTCACAGATCTTCATGTTTGGTCTCTGCAGATTATGAACGTCACGGTGGATCCGGCAGGATGAGTAAGTCATTTTGTTCATGTAAGTTAGAACGAACCTCTCAGACGGTCTGAACTGAAATGACTGGCCACCAGGATATCCTCAATGTAGTGTGGATTTCATGCTTGTCTAATCACCATTATAAGAGAAGGTGCCAGTTTGCTTTCATCCAGTGTGTTAATGTATCTTTCTTAATGTCCGTAGAGAAGTAATTCTGTAGTCAATGCCATTTGTGTCTCCTAACAGTGAGTCTTTGTGTGCTAGTCTGTTTTAAATTGAATGAACAAGCTGATAAAGAAATAGCTATGGATTTAAAATGAGCCCCATTTACTCCTTGTATTAAGATCTGTTTTGGGTAATCACAAGTGGACAGCACTAATTGCAGGTGTAAACAGGGTCCAAAATACACTGAATTGTGAACCTATAGATGACTCATATTTAAAATCCATGTGACCAGACCACATTTGAAGTATAAGAACTAATTTAATGTACCTAGACAGTAGTGAAGAGCCGCTTTACTTACTCGCCTGTCAATCACTCATGATTTAATACTGAGAAATATATGCCTTTTAGAAGCATTTTACTAACAGGTATAGATATAATCTGTCTTGCCTACGCACTTGATTGGATCAAACGGGGCCTTGTTTAACTGAGCCATATTCACAAACCAGAAGCAAGACAGTACTGGTTCACATGGCACTATTTGATTGACCTTTTGTAATCCACAGACTGCTTTAATGAGTTACAGGATCCACTTTGTTCCAGGCCAGAGCTGCTTTCCTCCTCTCATTCCTGGAGAGACCTCTGTTTTACAACCTCAGGTGCTCCTGGATACACTTAGTGCTCACTGTACGTCACCTGGGACTGCATGGGGTCAACCCGTACCTGACCTCTCACTGGTATCTGTGCTCACACAGCCAAAAGAAGAAAGAAAAAGAAAGTAAGAAATAAAGAAAGTGGCCTATAAAGTCTCCATATAATGTGGAATAAATTTCAAATCTTTAGACTTGGATAGATTTAGATACACATTTTGGTTTAAGACAAATGCATTTATACATGTCTTAATGTATTAGGCTTGTAATTAAATATTTGAATAATACAACATATTAAATCTCCTTATCCATTTAAAAATCCATACATTTAACCTATTTGTTTTAACATTTTCTTAAAATAATTTGATTATCATGGTTGAGTGGTTGAGCTTGACAAATGCAGCAAATGCTAAAAGCCTAATACTTTTTTTTTGTCAATTTTTAAGTAGGCCTTAGTTTTTGTTATGTTTTTGGTCAGTAAAGTGTATTTAGTTAAAATGCTTTTTACTTCAATTAATTGGATATCATTCCAAAAGATTGTGACATTTATGATGTTTTTAATGATGATGTCTATGGCAGTGATTATGATGATTGTAACTATTAGATAGTCAAGATGTGTTTAAAACTAGTTACAATTCACACCATGTTAATTTTGTTCATAATAGTTTATTAAACATATTTAATAGGTGTTAACACAAAAACATGGGATATGTTATGTTTTAAAAAGGACGTTGAAGTGTAGCCTACTGTATTTTGTGGAATGTGCAGTAAATCAAAGCTGCTATTAACAACAACAACAACAACAAAACTACAGTAGCAAGAGGTTATGAAGATCATTAGAAGTGGATATATTAAATTAATACTAATATAATATGAATATGAAGGCTATAATAGAATAAATTGCAGTTATGAGCTTTACATTATTAAAATGCCTGATGTTAACACAACAGCTAGCCTATAGCAATTATGAGCTGTACTATATGATGCTTTTTTAAATCAAACTGGAATTCATTTAAGACATGTTAGCCACTGTTAAAACTTTTAGAGTCCTTTATTTATTTATTATTATTATTATTATTTTTCTTTATTTATTACACATTTTACTCGTATTTAAGTGTTTCATGACGCACTCGTGATGTTGACACGCCAGAGTGTCTTTAACTTTAATGGAAATGCCACGAGCGTGAAAGTCATCAGGCTGTCACGGATCTGCGCGTGGCCATGACCGGCATGATAAAGAACCGGACGCTTTTCCGGCGAGGAAAACGGCTAATGGGCGAAAGATGAGGAGAAAAACAATAGCGAAGCGCATCCTGTACAATGGATACGAAGAGACACCCGAAGACACCGGTGCGAGGGCGAACCACGTCTTCAGTGTATGTAAACATCATCCTTTTGTTGCGTAAGTGCCCTTGTTTTACAGACCCTTGATATAATTATGTGACTGTCTTTCAGCAAGAACCGGCGAAGAGGAGAAAATGGAGAGGACTGAATGGAGAGGACATCTCATCTTGTAAAAAGTTCAAAACAAAGGTTTGTTACTTTTTAATGCTGACTAGTTATAATCAGTTGTGTTTTTTTTGCTGATAAGCACATTGCTGAGTAGATTAGAATAACTGTTGCAATGGCCATTCTTACCATATAAATAATAACTTGTACATTTTTAATTAGATATTATAAAATAATCCAATTACATGAAATTTCATGAAATATAATATTTATATTAAAATGATTTATTGTATCTTCCATGTGATAAAGGAGCTTTTAAATTATTTATGTGTTTATTTATTTCAGACTTGATGTAGCTCATCTGCAGTTTAAAGCTACAATATGTAAGATTTTTGTAATAAAATATTTAAAAATCACATGCACAATCCCAAAAGTTCCCAAAGATTTTTAATTTCAGAGAAATTCCAATTTTAAATAATGGCTCATCCCGGTTCACTTGTCGCCTGTCAATGACGTAATATCCGCGTTATCCCTGGTTTCCGCTTGTACTGCCATAGTAACCACGGCGACAGACGTGGACAACTGCATTACGTCTAGCGGCACGCTCACACTGTTGTTTCGTTCAAACATTATGGACCATGGCAAGCAGACTTTGGGACAAAAGGAGAACTAAAACGAGGATCAATATCAGCATGGCGTTTTCGAGATGCCGAGAGCTTCACGACCACGACTAACTTCTACTTGACAGAGACGCTGCTTCTGCATGCACTTTATTAGACAGGTGAGCAAATGCACATAAAGCTAATCAATGTTTGTCTCATACAGACAAACTAACACATAATAACATTATAACTTTCAACACACTCAAATGCAGTTTAGTGTGATAGTGTAGACCAAGTGAAACAGTGCTGCGTTACCTCACAAGTTTCATTCGTCTAATAAACTGACCTGTGTGAGTAGTAATTCAGCACTTGCGTGTAGTTCGGTAGAATAAAATGTCCTTATTCCTTTATATCCGCGGGACTCGCATGAGGCGCTGATATCTGTCTCTCATTAGTAATCGCGCCCTGCTTCATACCACAGGCATGTTATTCACTCATCCATAAACATCATTAGATCCTTTGGCATGACGGCAAGTTCCATAATTCCGCTTATACGTCATCAACCTACGCCTTTGTTATTGTAAGAGGTTAGCGACCCCTAGCGGCGAAAAAAAATACATATTGTAGCTTTAATGAGGGTTAATAGGATCACTTACAGTAAATATGAAGACACTAGAGGCTTAATTTGGATTTCCGCAGACTGTCACACTGGCAGAACCCTCTGGAGGACCTTTAGGCACCATTTCAAAAAAGGAAATCAGTTCTCTGGGGAACTTACATGATGGAACCCCCAAGTTCCTCCAAGAACTTCAAAGACTGTCATCAGTTCCTTCATGAAATCCCATCATGAGGGAAACGTTTTGAGGCACTTTAAAGTTTGTAATAACAGGAGTACAGGATATCTGAGGCATCTTAGAATCGAGGATCTTTAGAGGGTTTTGTCAATGTGATGAACCCCAAATATATTTTTATTTATTTTTACATTGTTAGCAAATGTCCTTTTAAAAGTAACAAACCACACCGGAACCACTGTTTTATTTCTGTTTGCTCTCGAACAGGCTTTTGAGCCCCTTGGAGATGCAACAAGGGATGCAGATTTCACTATGGAGGTAGTAACTTTATAAAAAATCTAATATTTAATTCACTGCATTAATTAAAGCTTCTTATTTTTAAACATCTAAGTGCCTTTTGGAAGTTTAGAGCCAATAAGTGAATTGCACTTACACTCTTTTGGCTCCAAACACTTGCTTTCCATACATAAACAGTCAAATGCAAAAAACAGCATTTTTGGAAATTGTTAATACTAGTTTGAACCCATGTGTCCACGTCACTGTCTATTAAAATGGGATATGAATAATCTCCTTTCAGGTGCTTGGAAGCCTCCAATCATGTTCAAGGGCGGAGCTTATCGCAATGGTGCTCAGTATGCAGAGGGAGATGGACGGCCTTCGAGAGCAAATCAGGAGCCTAACAGGTAAAGTGGTGGACTTCTGAAATGAAGAGGCGAAGTGCCCTCGCTGTTTTTTTTTTTTTTTAGTGCAATGCATTTCCATTGGCAGGGAAAGATGTGCACCGAGCTGAAATCTTGCTAACAACCGACTCATTCACAGCCCATTTCATGTTTCAAGATCATTTCAGTTTGAGGAAAAGTTCAGCAAGTTCATGAGGAAACTTCACGTCGAAGAAAGATTTAGTATTACTGTGGTGTGCTATGTTACACAACACGTTACCAATTGTGAGACAATTTCAGACTAAAGTCATACTTTTTCTTTTACAGCTTGTGGGAAGTTGGCTCAGACACTTGAAGAGTTGATCGAGAGGAGTGATAGATGGCTGTGTGGCAGCCACGAAGCTGCAACTCCCAGCATTCCAAGGGAGGCCGATAGAAGCAGGCCACCCAGTCACATCGCTCCTCCAATAGTGTTTAGTGGAAGAACAGATGAATGTGCAAGTTCAGAGCAGCAGGGGTGTGGTCAGTATGAGATCACACAAACAATGCAAACGCAAAGGAATGGAACGCTTCTGGAACATGAAGTAAGAGTTACATTTTCGATGCCGGCGCTGTAATCAGTTTCAGAACTTGTCCAGAACATCATAGAATCTTCATAGAATCCCATGTGTTTAATTGTTATTATCCTTAGTTGCTGTTTTCTTTAACGATAATTGATTTAATAATAGGTTAATCTGCTGGTTATTTATTTGATTAATTGGACATAATGCCCAGTGCCCTCCATAAACAATGTGAAAAGTAATGTTTACATTGGGTCCAAAAAATGGTTCAAATGAAAAAATCTAAATCAAAAAGTTTTTAGCTTCAGTTGCTGTTTTTTTGCTACTGTTTCATTGTTCATAATTAATGACTATATTAACAATCAATTAATTTGCTTATTTTTTTAATTAATCAGACATCACACCCAGTGCTTTAGTGCAAACAATATGCATAGTAATATTGAAGTAATGTACATTGTGTCCAAAAATAGTAAAAAGTTACAAATTTAAAGTGATTTTATTGTAATATATATATGTATATATATATATATATATATATATATATATATATATATATATATATATATATATATAATTTGAACCAAAATTACAGAACCACGAACTAAGTGTGAACAGATATTTGGATATATATTAATTATGCATGACTTAAACATATCATATACAATTTCAAGTTCAGTTGTGGTTCATTTAAAACTTAAATGTGATGTTAAACAGCTAATATTTGATTAAGTTGCATGCACAATCTTGGTGAAAATTGAATCACTGCATTAGACAGTAGAAATACTTGCATTATAAGATCAGGATCATGACATTAAATGTGTTTTTTAGGTTATAGAAATGCATTTATTAATGACAGGGTTTCTTCATGCGCAATGCAAACACCTGAGTAATCGATAATGAAATTTACTGTAGATTATCAGTTTGAGTTGCAGCCCTCATTTATTGGTCGGTGACTGCATTTTTTGCAACTTTTTTTGTTCCTCAAGGTTATCAGTGCTGATCTCCTGGAGCGCTGCAACACAGGGACCACAGCTCGGAAACTCACCAATGACCTGCTGCGCAGCCTGTACGACAGAGACTGTCTGGCTTCTCACTCAATCTCAGGCATCGTTAACAGCAAGCGAGGGATGCCTAAGCCAGCTCTTCCGGCACATGAGATCCAGGCCATTCTGAGTACGTATAAGGGACGGTTTGTAACAAGTACTGAACTGTTGGCGTCCTTTAGTTAGTTTGAGAATTCATTCAGTTCCATTTCATTAACTGCAATCAGGCTATTGTGAAGTTTTTGATTAATTGTGGTCTCAAGTTTGCAGCTTTGATTACCAGTGAAACATTCTCCACAGGGACAGTGCAGCGGTTCTTCCCCGGAAAGACAGATTCAGAAATAAAGGGCTACATTCGACAGAAGCTGCAGAATGAGGCCAAGAGGCTTCGGAAAAGGCCACACCCTGCTGATGATCCATTGGTGGGCTCTTTTAAGGAGGCAGGAGCAACGTTTGAGTATTGAATGTTGACTTCCTTTGGACATCCCCAATGAATTTTAAAATGGAATTTAACGACTCAAAATTCTGTTATTAAACTTAAAAGTTCAGCAAAGTTCTATCATCATTTACTCAGTTTTCATTTATTGCAGTTCCAAACCAGTATGCATATAGGTTTCGCACGACATGAGGGTGAGTAAATTATGACAGAATTAAATTTTTTTTTGAGTAAGGCTGCACAATTAATCTAATTAAAACCAAAATCACTATATGGCTTAGTGTGATTATCAAATCTCAAAGACTGCGATTTAATTACATAAATATATGCGCTGTGTGTTTCAGAGTGAAGCGCAGCACTGTGTTCATTTACACGGGAGCAGCTCATGATCGGGTGTTTTCAGGTCATTTATGCCCAAATCATGCAGCCCTATTGCTGAGCGAACTATCCCTTTAAGATCGTATTTGTACATGACAAACTATGTGTGTATGATATTTATCATGTTGATTACACAAAACTGTGACTTTGTATTGACTTGAAATTGCAAAATGAACCCTGGAGTCACAGTTATAAGTAGATGGAAAACAGTATCTTCGGCGTACCTCCAGCATC
>NC_138221.1:54306364-54313864 GCF_964197995.2 Scardinius erythrophthalmus
TGTCAGTCCGTTTTTGTCTGCTGAAAGGAAAACAAAGCACGGGGGGTTGAGAGAGCGAGAGAGAGAGAGAGAGAGAGGGAGAGAAGAGGGGTGGTGGAGGGGTGTTCGGTTAATGGCTGCCACTGAGGTTTCTTTTCATGTCGCTTGGGCCCGTCAGCTTTGATTGATGGCTCAGACAATGATTGGACAGACCCTTAGCTCCTGCTCACCAACCATGGGTATTATGGGAAAAGGGAGAGAAAGTGGGAGCGCAAGAAGGAGAGAGAGAGAGATCTCGTCCAATGAGAGGGCAGAAAAGCACCCATGCAGCCAATCAGAGGAAGGGAGAAAATAGAGCAAGAAACCAAGCGCCTGAGAAAGAGAGAGAGAAAGCGAGAGAAAGGAACGGAGGAAAAGAAAATAGAGACAGACAGAATGAATAAAAGAGGTGGAGATTTAGATGAAGCCTGTCTGATCTCACTCGATTATATTTGTGGATATAACAGTCTGTATGTGTAACCACTCCATCCAAACCTGTTCACTCTTTATCTCTCTCTCTCTCTCTCCCTGTGGTTTTCTGTTGGCTTCTTAAACCTCATTTTTGTTTGCAAACAACATTGTGGCTGTAAGAATCCGTTAGTAATGAAAGCGGTGTCTCGGTCTATCTGACACACTGTCTGCCGATCAGAGACTAGTGGTCTGTAAATGCGTTTGCGTGGGGTCAGCACGCTAAGTGCACCTCTGTGTTTTGTGTCATCTGAAAGTAAGAACAATAGCCTAAAAACCTAAAACAGCTTTTAGTGGTAATCACAGTTTGGACCTGCTCAGGGCTAAAAGTTGACGTTTTGAGGCACACCGAAACAGACAGAAACGGGAAGCAGTTTTCTTTCGGGACAACCTCAAATTCAGGAGCTGTCTGTCATCATTTCCCAAGGCCGAAAGAACTACTGAAGCATGATTCTGTCAGCAAAAAATCCCTTTGAGAATTTCTGACAGAATAAAAGTTTGTCATTTTGAAGAGCATGTTATTCATACCAGGCCACGATTAATATGAGTTGCTTATATAATTATTTTTAATACAGATTATATTATTTTTAAATATACTTTTTATTATTTGTTTATTTTATTATTATTATTTAGTTTTATTATATATTTTTTGGTAATACTAGTTTAAGGTCCAATTCTCACTATGAACTAGTTGTTTATTATATTACTAGGATATTGTCTGTTTATTAGTACTTATAAAGCAAATATTAATGCCTTATTCTGCATGACAATATTCTACATCCCTAATCCTACCAATACCGAAACAACAACTTCCTTACTAACTATTAATGAGCCATAATTAAGAGTTTATTGAGGCAAAAGTCATAGTTAATAGTAAGAATTGGACCCTAATCTAAAGTGTGACCTATATATATATATATATATATATATATATATATATATTCTATTTTTTTTTTTTTTATTACATTAAACCTTTTGTGCAGCTCTTTATTTATTCAAACATGAAGTATGATATGTCCATCCTGTTCTAGTATCACTTGAGAGAGAAACTGTTGCTATCACTATTTCTGCAGCAGAATGGATATGTACTGCAGATTTTATCCATGTAACAGAATTGTGCAGAATATTGTATCTCACAATAAAATGCTTTTTAATAATAAAATATTTTTTGTGAGCAATGAACCGTAAGTTGCAATATGTAATATTTTCCTGACTCGTTATTTGTGTTATTTAAGTTTTGAACAAATGTTTTAAAAAAATTGGACTAAAATATGATCTGTTCGGAAGTAATCATGTATAGATCGAGGTCATGTGACAACAGTGTACCATTGAAATATTAGCTCAAGAAATACCAAGGTCATGGGTTCGATTCCCAGGGAATGCATGAACTAATAAATTGTATGCCTTGAATCCAATCCAAAAATGTAAATGTAAGCAGCACTGCAGTATTGTACCAACCAGCAAGGAACACTAAGAACATGTGTGTGGGAAAAAACCTGTATGGTGCAAATAATAGAAACGGTGTATTTGTGTGTGTAAAACAGAATCGAGATACCTGGCTCTGGTTGGAGTGGGTATTATTAGGTTTGGGAAGAGGAACATATGTAGAGGAGCCGCAGGGGCCTGGGGGGACGCTTGATCCCGTGGCGCCGCTCCTCTCTTCTGCCCCCAAATGGAAGCACAAATTGAGTTGGTAGGGCTGAGTAAATTGAATTTACCGTGGGAGCCCCCCACCATTACCAGCCCCACACTGAGTTTAGGGTCATCTGTTTTAGTTGGCAAATTGATTTTTACATTTTGGCCCTTGTCCTCTACCATCCTGTCCTGCTCTTCCTCTCTCTCCCTCTCGTTCTCGTTCTGATGTTTATAGTCATGTATGATGGTAATAGTGGAACATAGTGGTTTGCATCCGTCATGTAGCGTGTGTTTTGTCAGTTCATGTGATTTTTGCACTGGAAACGCGAGTGCATGACTCGGTTTATGTATCTTGGATGTATCATGTGTCGATGTTTTGTTCATAAATTAGTCTGCAAATGATTCACAGATGTAAGGATCCATGTTCGTAAAGCTTGTCTTCTCATCTGTATTCTGAACGAACGTGTCCCCAACCTTTATGAGGTTGTGGTGTATGACTTTGTGTGTGTGTGTGTGTGTGTTTCGCCACTTTAGAACAGTAGAAGTTGTGCTCTTCAGTCCCTGTGATGATAGCAGCATTGTAGCAATTAATTAAACAAAATTAATTACCCTCCTTATCATCCGAGTACACATTCACGCAAAGCACTCTCTCCATCTTTCTTTAACACACACACACACACACACACACACACACACACACACACACACACACACACACACACACACACACACTTTTATATTCACAGATTCACTCATACACCTGCGGTTTCTCTCTCTTTCTCTTTCTCTTTCTCTTTCTCTTTCTCTTTCTCTTTACTTTGCAGTAATGTGTCCAGAGGAAAATGGCATTGCTCAAAAGTTGTTTTGGATATCTCCGTTATGTTTTAAGACAAGACACTGTACAGGCAAAGCAATTTTTTTATTGCACTGTAATTCATTTTGTGATTTTAGGTGTGGTAACACTGACGTAGACACGTTACTATGTGTACTTTGTAACAACAGTAAATGATGCATAATTACAAGTAACTAAACCAAACCCTAACCGTAACTCTATAGTAAGTACATGTTAGTTAATATTACTCGGTATGATGTAACTATGTCACCTTAAAATAAAGTGTAACCTTTTGCTTCCATAACATGTCTTCTTTCAGAATAGTGGAAAAGAAAACATCAACATTTTACATCAATATTTTATTGCACTTCATCTAATTACATATGCAGATTTCAATTAAAGGCTATGTTTCTCTCCTGCACTGAGCCAGAAATCTCCACTTCGGCAGCACTTCCATAAACCAAATTTTCCAATTTTATTATAATATCTATATTCTGAAGGTTTTTCCATAGGGGTTTGTTCATCTGGTTTATATAACATTGTATTCATAAAAGCATGGTGCAATTCGTTTTCTGGCTGTTGACATTATTTTCTGATCTATGGAGGGATATAAATCAGAAAATAATTTTGAACCTGGCTTTATTCAATGTTAAAAAAAATTGCCTTAAGTGTCAACTTAGTTTTCAGATTTTTCTCCTTAACTTCCTTTGGAGAAATATTCACAAATGAATATGTGTAGTATAGTGTAGTTTTAAGAGAATTTGATTTGATTTGATTTGAGTTCAGTTTGAGACTCAGTGTCTCTTTGCCAGTCTCCATTTGCTCTCCTTTTAATCTCATCGCTGTCCAGAATTGAGATATTAAAGAGATCCTGTTTGCAGCTTCCCCTTTTGATTCCCCATAGTTTTGAATCCTTTAAAACTATTTATTTAAGTAATTAAAGGTAGTAAACGGTTGTGGCGTGCGTCATGTCACACAGAAGACAGATTATGCTAGTTTCCTTGACGTTGGGTGTCAGACGTGGGTTTGATCAAGTGTTCGAGCGGGACGTGACACTATTAAATCATCTTATTTTGACATCCCATGATGGTTTCTCTTTCTTTCTTTTTTTTTTACCTGTCTGAAGTCACTTCTCGTTCTCAAACACGCACTTAGATCAAGTATTCCCCTTAAAAGAGAACTTAGTTGGCAGTTGGATTCGTTGGGTGTGTGCGTGTGTGCCATCCTCCCGCTGTGTACAATAGTGGGGTCTTTTCCTCGCCCCCGTGCGTATGGTGAACAGGATGGGGGTTTCTGGCCTGCGGGGTTGGGCCCCTCTGGTGTCTTGAAGCGGGTTCTGAGTGAGATTGATGAGGGTCGAGACCCCCACCTCCCCCCCTCCTGCCCCACCATGTCCCCCCCGAGGGCAGATACTGCCTGTACACCCCCGAACACTCTCGCTTGCCAGAACCCTCCGTGTGCACGGGGCAAACCCAGCTGCGCCCCTCCGTTCCCAATCTTCTCTTCTTTATCTGTCTGTTTCTCCTTTTATTTCTTTTATTGCTTGTTACTTTCTCCACTTGGGATTGAGTGTCCTGGCAGTGCAAAGGCCCAGAAATGATGTGTGGCTAGTGCTTTCTCTCTCTCTCTCTCTCTTTACTCTTGAAAGCAACAGAGAGAAAGAAGCAGAAAAAGTAAGAGGGAGAGAAACAAACACATTCACGTAGATGCAGGTCCTGATTTATTTCCGGAGATCTGATGCAACCGAACAGCTGAAAGATGCAACGAGATGTTTCTGCAGGTACTGCAGTGCTGAATCATATACCTATAGTGTTAATCGTGGTGAAAATGACTGATTTATGGCGGAATAAAAAAAGATATCCAAAAATCCCCTCAAAATTATATAAGACTTTTGAACATGGCTTTATACAGGTTTCAGATTTCTGTTTTTGGAATGTATGCAAATGACCGCACATTCAATTAGAAAATGTATCATTTGCATTCTTAAAGACAACACTTCAGAAAGCTTTTAATACAACAATTTTTCTTTCCACTTTCAAGAGTGGTGACACACTGTAAAAATATTTGCATATTTGCAAACAACTTTTTTTTTCTTCTGTCAAATTCACTAATGTTGTTCAGATAACCTAATATTTTGAGTTTCTGTTGATTAAACTGATCTTCAATTAACAATGTTGTCATTTTTTAATAGTATATCAGGTAACACTTTACAATAAGGTTCATTAGTTAATATTAATGTATTTACTAACTTGAACTAACAATGAGCAATACATTTGTTACAGTGTTTATTATTCTTTGTTAACGTTAGTTAATAAAAATACAACTGCTCATTGTTTGTTCATGTCAGTTCACAGTGCATTTAATGACGTATTAGTAAATGTTGAAATGAATATTAACTAAGATGAATAAATGCTGAAGAAGTATTGTTCATTCTTCATGTTAACTAGGGTAGTTAACTAATGTTGATGTGAAATGTTGAGTTCATTTTGAACATGCTGACTCATAGTGAATAGATATCAAATGCATAGAAGCAGAGCAGAATGAATATGGTTGGAAAGTAAATGAACTTTCCACACAGACTATTTTCAGAACTCCTTGGCCAATTCATAAATCTCAGGTTTTGATTATTTAAAGCATTCCATGGCGCACCATTCACACTAAATGGTGTGAGTTACATTCCTATGCTATACGGGAAAAAAAAGCCCCCAGAAGGCTTCTTCCATTACTTCTCATTAACTACAGCCCCCGTGGCTGTTGATGTTACATTTCGGTTGATTAAACGTTTGTCATTTACACTTTCATCAAGCATCTCTGTCAGCCTGCGGTTCTGTTACAGTGTGAACATGTCAGTTGTCGTCGCTACACGTCCGGTCGTGATGAATGACTGTTATCAAGTGACCAATCCAAACTCTCAGAGCTCGTTTGAGGGGCAGGCTGAAGTCAGCCGTGACCATCTCTGTAAAATGTTATGAGTTGTTGTGACAGTTATCGTGTCGTGTTTGTGATTTTATTGCACGGAGGCAATAAAAGTCAGTAACTCGAAATCAAACTGACAAACTGAGTTTTAACAGATGAAGTTTAGGTGTTGAGATAAAATGTCAGTTAAAGGCCTCTAAGTGTCGGACTTCCTTCTAGAACTTGCCGTGGCTCAGAGATATTGGAAAGATTCACTCATTTTCAATTTTAGTTATCCTGGATCATTTTCTGCATTGTTTTTGAGTTTCTTTTCATTTAGTTTTATATATATATGAACCAAGTGAACTGTCAGTCTGACGTCCTATTTTATTACCTTGTGACTGTTTAAACAAGAGCTTCTGAACACGGACAGAATCAGTGCCATAAACTTTTCAGGGCTTTTTGAAAGGAAATGACCCTGCCACGCGTTGTGTAAAGAACCGCACATCCTCCAAAACCTGGTTTTGCATTTCCAAACAAATCCTGATTGGCCAATCAGAGACCGTTAATTGCCGGTGGATTAATGTTGTGTCTTGCTGAGGACAGTTTCAAGCTTTTCCTGGTGATTCCACACTGCTGGAGACGGAGCGGTCGTGCCTCATCCTAATTTTTCATTGTGTGTCAGCGAGGAAATGAAAGAGGTGCTTGTAATAACCCATAAAGAGGCTTTTTATCCGTCCATGACTCTCAAGTGCTCTTTGTCTTTCTTGCACTTTGTCTTTCTGCTCCCTTTTTCTCCTTTTTTTTTCCATTTCAGACGGTTTTGCACAGTTTGTCTTTAGACAAAATGAAATTACTGCTGTGAATGTCATCAGGCTCATAAGAACATCTGTCATGATGATGATCCTGATTTCTGACCCCTGCCTGGATTGACTGTTGATACACACACACACACACACACACACACACACACACACACACACACACACACACACACACACACACACACACACACACACACACACACACACACACACACACACACTTGCACATACATACAGTGTGCAAATGTAGGCACGTTAGTATTTTCACACAAAAAAAAATATATATATATAGTTTTAAGACAGTTATTTATATATTTTACTGTAGTGTGTCGGTAGGAAATATCAGTTTACATTTCCAAATTTTTTTCTTTTGCCATTAATTTTGAGATTTTTGTATGCACAAGGAGTCTGAGCCGGTATGATCCACACGAAGATCTAAACTCACCATCATCGAGTCTGTCTGTGAATACATGAAGAAACTAAATCCAGAAGAAGTGCAGCAACGTCTCCAAGACGCTTGAAGAAACCTTTCTGCAGAGATAAAGTACTGTGAGAAGTTTTAGACACTGGTGTAAAAAATGCTGTAAAGCGAGAATGCTTTCAAATATAATGTCATAAATAGATTTTATTTATCAATTTACTTCTATTAACTAAATCAAATCAATATTTGGTGAGACCACTCTTTGTGTTAAACTTGCTCATAGTTTTTCATGGAGCTTTGCAGAAAGGTTTCTTCAAGCATCTTGGAGATGTTGCCACACTTCTTCTGGATTTATTCTGTCTCAGCTTTTTCTGTTTCTTCATGTAATCACAGACAGACTCGATGAC